>NC_140175.1:4408061-4483061 GCF_963971535.1 Notolepis coatsorum | reverse complement strand
GACTCCCACTCCGGCACACCTGCTGCTCATGGGGGCGATCAGAGTCCACTGGTCGGTGTCTGGGCTGTAGCACTCAGCTGTGAGCAGATACTCCGCCCCGTTGAAGCCACCACAGATGTAAACCTGTAATAAGAAAGAATATTCTAATTTAGTTTATATATTCCATTTTATTTCATTGTACTTTAATTGTCTTGTCTGTTAATGTTGATGGACCAAAGGACCCAGACAAAATCCTTGTATATGCAGCTGACTTGATGAAGACATTTCTGATTCTGAATGATACCCACCTTGCCGTGGAGGGCTGCTGCCCCGGCGCGGCCCCTGTGCTCCAGCATGGGTGAGATCACTGTCCACTGGTTGGTTTCAGGCTCGTAGCGCTCGGCGGTGTTCAGATGCCCGTGTCCGTCTCTCCCTCCCATGGCGTAGATACAGCCGTCCAACACGACCACGCTGAGCCCACTGCGGCATGAGTGCATGGGAGCCGCCTGCAGCCAGCTGCGAGTGACGGGGTTGAACCTGCGCACACTGCTGAGACGCTCTCTGCGGCCGTATTTGCCACCGACGCAGTAGACCAGACCGCGGAGATAAGCGGTGCCATGGAAGTGGTGCCGTGGACTCTCCCCCTCAACGCTCACGTCCATCCATCCACCGGCTCGGATATCGTAAGCCTCCATGGTCAGTTTGACGCAAGTCTGGCCTCCGATGGCCAATAGGACCTCCTGGGGCAGGCGTGGACGCATCAGGGGGTTTGGGAGCCTGTCGGAGCCAGGGGGGTTCAGGACGCTGAGGATGAGGGGCCTGCAGGCTTGGCTGTCCCTCACCACAGGGTTGTTCTGGACGTTGTTCAGGAAGTAGTCAGGCCTCATCAAGCCTATGCGAACCTGGGAAGAGACAAGCAGACAGCAGGTACAACTTAGACATCGGTTGTAGACAGTTTCTGTTGCTAGGGAACAGTTTGGACCCAAATGTTTGAGAACCACTGTACTAGGGAACCTAGTGTTGTTTTAATGTATTGCAATGCACAGTTATACAATTAGTTACCTTGGGCAGCAGCAAAGGGATGTGTGTTTTACGCTCCTCACGGGAGTGGTCGATCCAACGGAGGACGGCCTCGAACACCGTCTCCTCGCTCTTCACGTTCAGGTCATCCCTCTCGATGATGTCCACCAGTTGCTGCAGGGACAGCTCCACAAACTCCTGTGAGACGTGCAACATCTCCTCAAAGTGGCACACGATGAAGAGATGGGCCTTGCGCATCAGGTCAGGGCAGCAGTAGATGTCCGCAAACCTCCAGATGCCGACACAGTTTTCCAGAGACAGCTGGCCTTCTAGGAAGTCAGAGCACGCTCCTACTATGCCAGTGACGAGAAGCTGGTCTGCAGCCACCAGAAGCTCTTCCACGTTCTCTGCTGTCACCGGCACAAAGTGTGTGTAGGAGTACTCTATGATGAGCTGCATCATAGCCGCGGACACCCCAGGGATGGTGTAGACTTGTTTCTCTGAGTCACTCCAGCGAGTGAAGAGGGCTCTGTGGGACGCAGAGTATAGAGATATCTGATCAGTAAGCAACATTCTATCCTGTGTACTAATATATATTCACTGTAGAAGTATAGGGTCTTAGCGCAGTAGAGGTATAGTATGTTTTTACAGTAGAAGTACAGTATAGTATCTTTTTACAGTAGAAGTACAGTATAGTATCTGTTTACAGTAGAAGTACAGTATGGTATCTGTTTACTAACCAAGCTAACCTGAACCAAGCTAAACTTACCTGAAATAGGTGCTGCAGCCACACAGGATGTTCTTGTGGGCGTTAAACTCAGTGCTGTTGACTTTAATAACCACATCACAGAGACTTCCCTCCAGACGCAGCTCATTAAGGATTGTACAGGACATTGTTTCCTTTTCCATGTGGTGATTTTTAAATTGTATCTACAGTATATATTCAAGCTTACAGACAAGTAGCCGGAAACAACAAGTGATATCTTCACTTGTCTTCTGAGATCTGAGCCCTTCTGAGAGAATTGTTGAATATATACTGTACACAAATATTCTAGAATGTTTGATTATGACATCATACTGTGACATCACAAATGTTCTAGAATGTTCTATTATGACATCATACTGTGACATCACAAATGTTCTAGAATGTTTGATTTTTGACATCATACTGTGACATCACAAATGTTCTAGAATGTTCTATTATGACATCATACTGTGACATCACAAATGTTCTAGAATGTTTGATTATGACATCATACTGTGACATCACAAATGTTCTAGAGTGTTTGATTATGACATCATACTGTGACATCACAAATGTTCTAGAATGTTCTATTACATCATACTGTGACATCAGAAATGTTCTAGAATGTTTGATTATGACATCATACTGTGACATCACAACGGAACATGTTTGAGGTCCATTTGAATAATTTAAAAAATATGTTGACATTAAAAAAGAACAAATAAAATGATACAAAAACTACATAAAACAATGATACAAATTATAATAAAATATTTAAGTAAAATGTATAGAAATAAAGAAAAATAAGACAATGAAATAAAGATAATAATTAATTTAAAAGCTATTTTAAAAAGGTAAGTTTTGAGCAGTGCCAACCGAGTTTCAAGTTTCAAGTTTCAAGTTTCTTTAATAGTTGTCATACAGAAGTACAGAATACTTTTATACAAAATGCTTCTTACTGTTACGCTCCAGAGACTGTGCTAGACAAGATAAGTATGAAATAAAATAAAATAAGGTAGCATGTAAAAAGAAGTAAAAATAGAGGTCACAGTGTTCAGTATAGACATATGTACAATGTTCAATGCAGACTAGAGGTAACTGAGTTACCATACAATATACAATATACTATGCAATATACTAATATACAATACTATATAGTGCAAAGCAGAATGGGATGAGGTACAATTTAGGTACAATTTACAGTAAGGTGTACTAAAAACCGATATTGTCTGAATTACTAGAAGAAAGAAATGCACCACCTTTGGCTGATAGTAATTTATTAATTTCTTAGGATTTCTTTTGGTCTAATACATGTTTAAGGTTCTTAGATGGATCCCCTGCTGCCTCCTCCTCCTCTTCTTCCTCCTCATCCTCTTCCTCCTAATCCTCCTACTCCTCCTACTCTTCCTCATCTTCCTCCTCCTCCTCCTCCTCTTCCTCCTCCTCCTAATCCTCCTCCTCCTCTTCCTCCTCCTGCTCCTCCTCTTCCTCCTCCTCCTCCTCCTAATCCTCCTCTTCCTCCTCCTCCTGCTCCTAATCCTCCTCTTCCTCCTCTTCCTAATCCTCCTCTTCCTCCTCCTCCTCCTCCTGCTCCTAATCCTCCTCCTCCTGCTCCTAATCCTCCTCTTCCTTTTCCTCCTCCTGCTCCTAATCCTCCTCTTCCTCCTTCTCCTCCTCCTCCTCCTGCTCCTAATCCTCCTCCTCCTCCTTCTCCTCCTCCTCCTCCTGCTCCTAATCATCCTCCTCCTGCTCTTAATCCTCCTCTTCCTCCTCCTCCTGCTCCTCCTCCTGCTCCTAATCCTCCTCTTCCTCCTCCTCCTGCTCCTCCTCCTGCTCCTAATCCTCCTCCTCCTCCTGCTCCTCCTCCTGCTCCTCCCCCTAATCCTCCTCCTCCTCCTGCTCCTCCTCCTCCTGCTCCTCCTCCTAATCATCCACCTCCTCCTGATGATGTTTTAGTAATATTGATGAGCATTCTAAAAGCAATTCTTAAAAAGATTCAATTTTAAAAACAATCTTAAATTGTATTTAACACTGTATTTTGTATTTTGCTTTGTTTTTTTGTTTTCTGTTTCTTTGCTTGCATGTCATTTTAGCCATCTTAATTGTTAGTTTCATTGTGTATTGTATGTTGAGTACTGACTTTTAATAATTCTGTTTTGCAATAATTGTTTTTGTATGTTTTTTTGTGTGGACCCCACCTCCTCCTCCTCCTGCTCCTCCTCCTCCTCTTCCTGCTCCTCCTCCTCCTCCTGCTCCTCCTGCTCCTCCTCCTGCTCCTTATCCTCCTCCTGCTCCTCCTCCTCCTCCTCCTCCTCCTCCTCCTCCTCCTCCTCCTCCTCCTCCTCCTCCTCCTAATCCTTTCCTCCTCCTCCTCCTAATCCTTTCCTCCTCCACGGGGAGCGGTGTACTGGCTCATGTTAGGCAGGCCATGCATTATGCAGCAGCTTAGGCCACCGCGCTGGGTCTTCATGTCCTCTGCTACAGTCCACCTGTCGCTGCTCTGGTCGTAGCGCTCCACGTTGTTGGAGATGGAGGTTAAGCTGAAGTCACTGTAGCCTCCGACCACGAAGAGCAGGCCGTCCAGCACCCCGATGCCAGGGTATCTGTGGGGGGTGAGCGTGGCGGGCAGGGCACGCCAGGAGTCAGTCAAGGGGCTGTAGGCCTCCACGCTACGCAGGACGTTTCTACCGTCCCACCCTCCCACCTGAGGACAGGACACATGAGAGGAATGTTTTAGTGTGTGGTTAAGGCAGGCAGACATGTTATTAATCCACTTAGGCAAATGAGGGCATCACAGCAGCATTGCAAGTCTAATGATACATATCTATATAAAAAATATCTAGTATAAAGCATTTGTCTCCCTGTGCACCTACCGCATAGACTTGTCCTCCGTATGCAGCGACTCCCACTCCGCCACGCCTGCTGCTCATGGGGGCGATCAGAGTCCACTGGTCGGTGTCTGGGCTGTAGCACTCAGCTGTGAGCAGATACTCCGCCCCGTTGAAGCCACCACAGATGTAAACCTGTAATAAGAAAGAATATTCTAATTTAGTTTATATATTCCATTTTATTTCATTGTACTTTAATTGTCTTGTCTGTTAATGTTGATGGACCAAAGGACCCAGACAAAATCCTTGTATGTGCAGCTGACTTGATGAAGACATTTCTGATTCTGAATGATACCCACCTTGCCGTGGAGGGCTGCTGCCCCGGCGCGGCCCCTGTGCTCCAGCATGGGTGAGATCAGTGTCCACTGGTTGGTTTCAGGCTCGTAGCGCTCGGCGGTGTTCAGATCCCTGTGTCCGTCTCTCCCTCCCATGGCGTAGATACAGCCGTCCAACACGACCACGCTGAGCCCACTGCGGCGTGAGTGCATGGGAGCCGCCTGCAGCCAGCTGCGAGTGACGGGGTTGAACCTGCGCACACTGCTGAGACGCTCTCTGCCGCCGTATCTGCCACCGACGCAGTAGACCAGACCGCGGAGATAAGCGGTGCCGTGGAAGGCCCGGGGACTCTCCCCCTCAACGCTCACGTCCATCCATCCACCGGCTCGGATATCGTAAGCCTCCATGGTCAGTTTGCCGCGAGTCTGGCCTCCGATGGCCAATAGAACCTCCTGGGGCAGGCGTGGACGCATCAGGGGGTTTGGGAGCCTGTCGGAGCCAGGGGGGTTCAGGACGCTGAGGATGAGGGGCCTGCAGTCGTGGCTGTCCCTCACGACAGGGTTGTTCTGGACGTTGTTCAGGAAGTAGTCAGGCCTCATCAAGCCCATGCGAACCTGGGAAGAGACAAGCAGACAGCGGGTACAACTTAGACATCGGTTGTAGACGGTTTCTGTTGCTAGGGAACAGTTTGGACCCAAATGTTTGAGAACCACTGTACTAGGGAACCTAGTGTTGTTTTAATGTATTGCAATGCACAGTTATACAATTAGTTACCTTGGGCAGCAGCAAAGGGATGTGTGTTTTACGCTCCTCACGGGAGTGGTCGATCCAACGGAGGACGGCCTCGAACACCGTCTCCTCGCTCTTCACGTTCAGGTCATCCCTCTCGATGATGTCCACCAGTTGCTGCAGGGACAGCTCCACAAACTCCTGTGAGACGTGCAACATCTCCTCAAAGTGGCACACGATGAAGAGATGGGCCTTGCGCATCAGGTCAGGGCAGCAGTAGATGTCCGCAAACCTCCAGATGCCGACACAGTTTTCCAGAGACAGCTGGCCTTCTAGGAAGTCAGAGCACGCTCCTACTATGCCAGTGACGAGAAGCTGGTCTGCAGCCACCAGAAGCTCTTCCACATTCTCTGCTGTCACCGGCACAAAGTGTGTGTAGGAGTACTCTATGATGAGCTGCATCATAGCCGCGGACACCCCAGGGATGGTGTAGACTTGTTTCTCTGAGTCGCTCCAGCGAGTGAAGAGGGCTCTGTGGGATGCAGAGTATAGAGATATCTGATCAGTAAGCAACATTCTATCCTGTGTACTAATATATATTCACTGTAGAAGTATAGGGTCTTAGCACAGTAGAGGTATAGTATCTTTTTACAGTAGAAGTACAGTATAGTATCTTTTTACAGTAGAAGTACAGTATAGTATCTGTTTACAGTAGAAGTACAGTATGGTATCTGTTTACTAACCAAGCTAACCTGAACCAAGCTAACCTGAACCAAGCTAAACTTACCTGAAATAGGTGCTGCAGCCACACAGGATGTTCTTGTGGGCGTTAAACTCAGTGCTGTTGACTTTAATAACCACATCACAGAACCTTCCCTCCAGACGCAGCTCATTAAGGATTGTACAGGACATTGTTTCCTTTTCCATGTGGTGATTTTTAAATTGTATCTACAGTATATATTCAAGCTTACAGACAAGTAGCCGGAAACAACAAGTGATATCTTCACTTGTCTTCTGAGATCTGAGCTCTTCTGAGAGAATTGTTGAATATATACTGTACACAAATATTCTAGAATGTTTGATTATGACATCACAGTGTGACATCACAAATGTTCTAGAATGTTCTATTATGACTTCATACTGTGCCATCACAAATGTTCTAGAATGTTTGATTATGACATCATACTGTGACATCACAAATGTTCTAGAATGTTTGATTATGACATCATACTGTGACATCACAAATGTTCTAGAGTGTTTTATTATGACATCATACTGTGACATCACAAATGTTCTAGAATGTTCTATTACATCATACTGTGACATCAGAAATGTTCTAGAATGTTTGACATCATACTGTGACATCACAACGGAACATGTTTGAGTTCCATTTGAATAATTTAAAAAATATGTTGACATTAAAAAAGAACAAATAAAATGATATAAAAACTACATAAAACAATGATACAAATTATAATAAAATATTTAAGTAAAATGTATAGAAATAAAGAAAAATAAGACAATGAAATAAAGATAATAATTAATTTAAAAGCTATTTTAAAAAGGTACGTTTTGAGCAGTGCCAACCGAGTTTCAAGTTTCAAGTTTCTTTAATAGTTGTCATACAGAAGTACAGAATACTTTTATACAAAATGCTTCTTACTGTTACGCTCCAGAGACTGTGCTAGACAAGATAAGTATGAAATAAAATAAAATAAGGTAGCATGTAAAAAGAAGTAAAAATAGAGGTCACAGTGTTCAGTATAGACATATGTACAATGTTCGATGCAGACTAGAGGTAACTGAGTTACCATACAATATACAATATACTATGCAATATACTAATATACAATACTATATAGTGCAAAGCAGAATGGGATGAGGTACAATTTAGGTACAATTTACAGTAAGGTGTGCGAGTTGTAGTGCAAATCCTTTACCAATAAATATAAAGTGTGTTTAGGTGATCTAAAGTGTGGAGAGTGGGTGCTGCAGTGTGTTGTTTGTTTAAAGTGAGTGTGTGCGTGTGGATGTGTGTGCTGTGTGCATTTGATGGTTGTTGCATAGTGTTTATTGTTCGTTGAGCAGCCTGATGGCCTGGGGATAGAAGCTTCTTCTGAGTCTTTCTGTGCTCGCCTTGAGACTCCGGTATCGCTTGCCTGACCGCAGCAGTTCAAAGAGGCAGTTGTTCGGGTGGCTGGAGTCCTTGATGATTCTCTTAGCCTTGCCCCTGCACCGCTTGTTGTAAATGTTCTGGAGGGTGGGAAGCCCCCCTCCAATTGTGCGTTCCGCTGAACGTGTCACTCTTTGTAGTCTGCTTCAGTCTTGTGCAGTGCTATTCCCAAACCAGGAGGTGATGTTGCCAGTCAGGATGCTCTCTATTGTACATGAGTAGAAGTTCTTAAGGATCTTCTGACTGACTTGGAACTTCCTTAGGCGCCTGAGGAAGTAGAGGCGTTGTCGTGCCTTCTTCACAACACTGTCAATGTGTGTGGTCCATGTCAAGTCCTCGGATATGTGGGCTCCCAGGTACTTGAAACTGTTCACTCTCTCAACCGGTGCCCCGTCGATGCTGAGGGGGCTGTAGTCCTTGACCCCCGACCTCCTAAAGTCCACAATCATCTCTTTTGTTTTGCTGACGTTCAGGGAGAGTCTGTTCTCCTGGCACCATCCCGCCAGGACCTTGACCTCTTCCAGGTAGGCCCTCTCGTCGTTTGCAGAGATCAGGCCAACCACTACTGTGTCGTCAGCAAATTTGATGATTGTGTTGTTGCTCCAGATTCAGATTCAGATTCAGACAACTTTATTGGTCCCCGTGGGGCAATTCATATTTGCAGCTTCACCACAAGCAACAAAGACAGACAAACAAACAACAAAACATCTCAACGACAGCACGGAAAATAAAAAGAGAAACACTCCATGTGATACAATCCAGCAATAAAAGTAAAAACAGACAACCAAGTGCAAAAGGCTACTTAAAATGACTACTGTCTGTGTTTAAAAGTCTGATAGCCGAGGGGACAAAAGATTTGGCGTAGCGGTTGGTCCTACTTGGTGGGACGTCATAACGGCGGCCAGAAGGCAACAGTGAAAACCGCTGAGACAGAGCATGGAGAGGTTGATTTGTGATGCTCGTCCCCTTCTTGACAACCTGGTCCGTCCAGAGAGAACATAGGTCTCTCTGTTTTACTCCAATTATTTTGGAGCACACTTTCACAATATACTGTAGGCTGTTCCTATCTTTAATAGACAGGCCACTGAATCGGCAGATAAAAGAAAAACTTAGGAGGCTGTTGGGGAAAATGTGTATATGAAGTGAACTAGTTTAATATGGGTCAACTAAGCAGTACTGAAAGACGGTCTGGCTGATGTTCTTAAAACAACTTTGAGATAGGCAGATAGACATTTCAGTACATCACGTCGTGTGCTTTTAATCTTGTACATCATATCGTGTGCTTTAATCTTGTACATCATATCTTGTCCTTTTCTCTCTTTCATATACACACATATACACACACACATCTCACTAATCTTTTCTCTCTTTCATACACACACATATACACACACACATCTCACTAATCTTGACTCTCTCTTTCATACACACACATATACACACACACATCTCGCTAATCTTGACTCTCTCTTTCACACACATTTCCCCAACAAGGCTTTCAATAAAATAACTATAAAAAGTGCTCAGGATCTTCGCACTAACATTAAAAGAGTTCAGCTTTCTTAGCAGGTAGATCCTCTGCTGACCTTTTTTAGCATGTGTCATATGTGTGTACAGGGAGTAGAGGAGGGGACTCAGAACACAGCCCTGTGGGGCCCCTATGTTGAGGGTGATGGATGAGGAGGTGCAGTTGCCTGCTCTCACCACCTGGGGTCTGCTCGTCAGGAAGTCCAAGACCCACTGGCAGAGGTCATAGTTCAAGCCCAGGTCCCTGAGCTTGGCTATGAGTTTGGAGGGGACTATGGTATTGAATGCTGAGCTGTATATGATGAATAGCATTCTCACATAGTTCCCCTGCCTCTTGTCCAGGTGTGATGCTGCTGTGTGCAGCACATGGGCTATGGCGTCCTCCGTGGACCTGTTGGGGCGGTATGCAAATTGCAGGGGGTCCAGGTTGATGGGGAGGGAGGAACAGATGTAGCCCTTCACTAGCTTCTCAAAGCACTTCATGGCTATGGAGGTGAGAGCTACAGGGCGGTAGTCGTTGAGGCAAGTGGGCGTAGATTTTTTGGGTACAGGGATGATGGTGGACTTCTTCAAACAGGTGGGGATGACAGCCTGTTCTAAGGACAGGTTAAATATGTCAGTGAATACCGGGGCCAGTTGGTCTGCTGTCCTAACAGACTTGGGGTCTGTAGGGTAAGCACTTATTCCCTCCACCCTCAACATTTATGGAGATGTATGGGCCTTTTAAGTCAGTGATAAAAGTGTCTTTCAAGGATAAGTGAGCTCCTGCACTGATTATTATAGTTCAATATTCAATATTTGATCACCAAAACCCCCCAAAAAGCATAAAAAGGCCCATCCCCGCCCAAAAAGGGCCCCCAAAAATAGCACAGGCCCAGTGCCCTTTTCAGCCTTTGAGCACCTGCCCCTCTAAAGTCCTGTGCACGTCCCTGATCAGAATAATATCTTTAATATCACTGATGTTTTCAAACACACAGCTGCAGCAGGACCTCTGATCCCGTTAAGAACGGAGAACAAAATATTAGCATATTTGATTTCGTTAGCGGCACAGACAGATCCACAGCTACATCGTGATTGACACTTTAACGCATTGATCTATTGATGACAGGTAAAATCCATGTTGTGAAAGTCGTTTTAGTGACTGACTGAGTGAGTGGGTCAACAGCTGGCACCCAGCTCCTCTGGTCGTCATAGGGTTACTGACGTGTGCGTTATAGCTACTCTGTGTTAGGGTTAGTGTTACTGACGTGTGCGTTATAGCTACTCCGTGTTAGGGTTAGTGTTACTGACGTGTGCGTTATAGCTACTCCGTGTTAGGGTTAGTGTTACTGACGTGTGCGTTATAGCTACTCCGTGTTAGGGTTAGTGTTACTGACGTGTGCGTTATAGCTACTCCGTGTTAGGGTTAGTGTTACTGACGTGTGCGTTATAGCTACTCCGTGTTAGGGTTAGTGTTACTGACGTGTGCGTTATAGCTACTCCGTGTTAGGGTTAGTGTTACTGACGTGTGCGTTATAGCTACTCCGTGTTAGGGTTAGTGTTACTGACGTGTGCGTTATAGCTACTCCGTGTTAGGGTTAGTGTTACTGACGTGAGCGTTATAGCTACTCCGTAGTGTGCAGTGTAGTGTGTAGTATAGTGTAGTGTGCAGTGTAGTGTGTAGTATAGTGTAGTGTGCAGTGTAGTGTGCAGTGTAGTGTGCAGTGTAGTGTGCAGTATAGTGTAGTGTGCAGTGTAGTGTAGTGTAGTGTGTAGTGTAGTGTAGTGTGCAGTGTAGTGTAGTGTGTAGTATAGTGTAGTGTGCAGTGTAGTGTGTAGACAGTCATCAATGTGGAACGCCCTACCCAAAGCTGTAAAGGAATGTGAATCACTACCCACTTTCAAAACCACTCTCAAAGAACACCTACGGGAGACTGCAATTCGAAACTGGCCCCTGTAAATGTCCTAACACAACCCCCTCCAATGTAGAGTAAATGACCAAGTATGGTTTTGTCAATATTCCAATGTACAGTTTTGCTTGTACAGTTGTACAGTGTCCCCCACCCACCCACCCACCCCTCCTACCCACCCCCCCCCCCCACCCAACCACCTCCAATGTACAGTCCCCCCCCACCCCCACCCGACCTACCCAACCTCCTCCAATGTACAGTTTCTACGTCAAATGTATATACTCTCTTTTTCTGGACTCTTTTTGTATCACAAACAGTACTGTATTTGCAAATCTGGTATGTCATGAATGTATAGATGTAGCAGTACTGTCTATCTGTATGTCATGTATGTCATATATGTTATGATGAATTGAAAATGGGGGACCCTGATGTAAACAAGATGAAAGCCTTTCTCTGGTCTGCATCCCCTTAACAATTGTATGTATTGAGCTGTACTGTACTGTACTGTACCCATTCTGCAATCTGTTAATAAAGTTTTCAATCAATCAATCAATCAATCAATCAATCAATCAATCAATCAATCGACCACCAAAACATGCATATTTTTTTTCCTAGACGCATTTCTGGCAAGACGCTCTCTGATTGGCCGACGCCTGTTTCTATACTGGTTAAGCTTAGGCACTCTTTCGAAGTTGGTTAAGGTTAGAGTTTGTCTTAGAGCGTGACGATAGAACGCCAGGTAGTTTGCAGGCTGTTAGACGTGGAAATGGGCAAAGACACAGCTCGTCACGCGATTGGGCAAACGCGTCAGTGGCCAATCAGAGAGCGTCAGTCAGTGGCCAATCAGAGAGCGTCTGCCAGTGCCAATCAGAGAGCGTCTGCCAGAAATGCGTCTAGGAAAAAAAATAACCGCATTTTGAGGAGACGCTCTCTGATTGGCTAGCCGCGTACAGCGAAGCCCCTCTCTGTTTGGTTGAGCGAAGCCCCTCTCTGATTGGTTGAGCGAAGCCCCTCTCTGATTGGTTTAGCTCCTCACGCCCCGAGGCGAGCGAAATATGTTATGTTCGAATCCATGAATACATATTTATCAAAACAACTACCAGATTCACTCATAACGTTATTTCGCGTGACAAGACAGCCCAGCTGTCAGAAACTGTACATTGTAACGTTATATAACATAACGTTATATAATGTTATTTCGCGTTTTATTCATAACATGGTACAGTAAGTGGGGAGTGTAAACATTTATAGTTAAAGACAGTAGAGCTTGAGTACTTTCGATAGGGCTTTGATTCAAACCGGTGCATGAGATGAGGTTTTATATGTAGAACATGGTACAGTAAGTGGGGAGTGTAAACATTTATAGTTGTGAATGAATGAATGAAAACTTTATTTAACAGATTGCAGAATGGGTACAATACAGTACGGCTCAATACATACAATTGTTAAGGGGATGCAGACCAGAGAAAGACGTTTGTCTTGTTTCCATCAGGGTCCCCCATTTTCAATTCATATAGACATTTATGACATACACAACATACATGACATTTATGGCATAGGGACATATAGGTATTTAGTACTGATACTGATAGTACCCAACCCCACCCCACCTACCCAACCTCCTCCAATGTACAGTTTCTATGTCAAATGTATGTCAGTATTCCAATGTACAGTGTGTGTCCCCCCTACCCAACCCCCCCCCCCCCCACCTCCAATGTACAGCCCCACCCCACCTACCCAACCTCCCCCAATGCACAGTTTCTATGTCAAATGTATATACACTCTTTTTCTGGATTTTTTTAGTATCACAAACAGTACTGTATTTGAAAATCTGGTATGTCATAAATGTATAGATGTAGCAGTACTGACTATCTGTATGTCGTGTGTGTCATATGATGAATTGAAAATGGGGGACCCTGATGGAAACAAGACGAAAGTCTTTCTCAGGTCTGCATCCTCTTAACAATTGTATGTATTGAGCCGTACTGTACTGTACCCATTCTGCAATCTGTTAATAAACTTTGGTAGCACTTTATAATAACACCCTGTTATAATACATTTATAAGGTATTTGTAGATAATGAACTAATCATGAACAAACCATTTATATACATTCATAAATGATTATTAGATCATTTATAACTATATTTGTATACCATTTACAAAGTATTTATAACGCATTAGTGGATAATGAACTAATCATGAACAAACCATTTATATACATTCATAAATGATTATTAAATCATTTATAACTATATTTGTATAACATTTACAGATTAGTTCTACATTATTTATTATAACTCATTATCAACATTGTTTGTACTTGATTTGTTCATCATTAAATAATGTTGTTTAATGTGTAGTAACACATTTGTAGATGCTTTGAAAAATAGATATGAAAAAACGACTATAGTGTATCTCCATTTATTTTTCATGTTCAACAAATGATTTGTTAAGACATTCATAAAACATCTATAAATCATTTGCAGATGCTATCGTGGGGGCCAATCTAAAGTGAAGCATTCATCATTAACAAGTGTCTAATACAGTTAATTATTTGTTGACTTTTTCATCACATGTTACAAATGTTGTAGGCAGCTTTCGGATACACCCTTCTTTGTGACATCAAACAGTGACAGAATTAGGACTAAAGATAAATGCAATTTTATTAACATATAAAATACATGTGCATGACATATAGTGTAACATCGGGGGGCACTAGGACCCAGGAGTACCCTGGCCAGGTAGAGTATCTAGAGAGGAAGTCTCACGCGAGCGAGACTTGACGTCACGTGTGTTGCACTGTTGCGTCTGTTTGAATGAGATGCTTCCACCTGCAGAACCCCAGATCCCCGCAGGCTGAGGACAGCCGCAGGCTGAGGATCCGCAGGCTGAGGACGCTCGGTTCCATTGGCTGATTTGGGTCACGTGACCGTTGTTGCACCCAATGGCTGAGGGGACCCGCAGGCTGAGGACGCTCGCTTCCATTGGCTGATTTGGGTCACGTGATTTGGAGCGGCGGAAAGGAACCAAAAAATAATAATAATAAACACTGAACAGACGTAGACAAAATGGGGGCATCTTTGGACACCCCTGCGGCTTGTCCTTTGTGTAGTTATGCATATCGGGACCCGATCACGTTGAAGTGCAAGCATCGTTTCTGCAAGTTTCTGGAGTGACTTCGCGACCGGTCCGTTTTATTGTCCCGAGTGGCGGTGCAACACCTCGTACAAGATTGATTGATTGATTGATTGATTGATTGAAAAGTTTATTAACAGATTGCAGAATGGGTACAGTACAGTACAGCTCAACAATACACAGACCAGAGAAAGACTTTCGTCTTGTTTACATCAGGGTCCCCCATTTTCAATTCATCATAAATGTACAGTTCCCTCCCCCTTGTATATATTTACTGTATGTCACAAATGTAACAGTACTGCATGGTCTGCATCCCCTTAACAATTGTGTGTATTGCGCTGTACTGCATTCTGCAATCTGTTAATAAAGTTTTCAATCAATCAATCAATCAATCCGGGCCTGTGACGTCACTGTACCCATTCTGCAATCTGTTAATAAAGTTTTCAATCAATCAATTAATCAATCAATCAATCAATCAATCCGGGCCTGTGACGTCACTGTACCCATTCTGCAATCTGTTAATAAAGTTTTCAATCAATCAATCAATCAATCCGGGCCTGTGACGTCACTGTACCCATTCTGCAATCTGTTAATAAAGTTTTCAATCAATCAATTAATCAATCAATCAATCAATCCGGGCCTGTGACGTCACTGTACCCATTCTGCAATCTGTTAATAAAGTTTTCAATCAATCAATCAATCAATCAATCAATCAATCAACCAATCAATCAAACAATCAATCAATCAATCGGTCACTGTACCCATTCTACAATCTGTTAATAAAGTTTTCAATCAATCAATCAGGGCCTGTGGCGGTCACGTGTACCCATTCTGCAATCTGTTAATAAAGTTTTCAATCAATCAATCAATCAATCCCGCAGTGCAACGTGACCCAAATCAGCCAATGCCCGCAGTGCAACACTCCAATTCAGCCATTGGGTGGGACGGTCACGTGACCCAAATCAGCCAATGGAAGCGAGCGTCCTCAGCCTGCGGATCCTCAGCCTGCGGCTGTCCTCAGCCTGCGGGGATCTGGGGTTCTGCAGGTGGATAGTATTGGTTTGAATGGAAGCACAAGTTATCCGTGCTGCGTCTATACTTTCGATTTTAATAAGGTATGAGCAGGTTAAACACCTTTTTTTGTTGGTAAATCTATTCCATCATTTCCGACCTACAAACAACTCTTATGTTGTGTAGACGTTCGTGTAGATGTGGTGGCCGCTAACGTTACATGTGTTCCTAATGTGTGCTCAGTGTGCTCAGTGATGATGACACGACACAAATAATTATTACTCTTGTGTGTCGTGTCGAACAAATGTAACGTTAGCGGCCACCACATCTACACGAACGTCTACACAACATAAGAGTTGTTTGTAGGTCGGAAATGATGGAATAGATTTACCAACAAAAAAAGGTGTTTAACCTGCTCATCCCTTATTAAAAGCGAAAGTATAGACGCAGCACGGATAACTTGTGCTTCCATTCAAACAGACGGCAACAGTGCAACACACGTGACACAACATACTCTACCTGGCCAGGGTACTCCTGGGTCCTAGTGCCCCCCGATGTTACACTATGTCATGCACATGTATTTTATATGTTAATAAAATTGCATTTATCTTTAGTCCTAATTCTGTCACTGTTTGATGTCACAAAGAAGGGTGTATCCGAAAGCTGCCTACAACATTTGTAACATGTGATGAAAAAGTAAACAAATAATTAACTGTATTAGACACTTGTTAATGATGAATAGGCTTCACTTTAGATTGGCCCCCACGATAGCATCTGCAAATGATTTATAAATGTTTTATGAATGTCTTAACAAATCATTTGTTGAACATGAAAAATAAATGGAGATACACTATAGTCGTTTTTTCATATCCATTTTTCAAAGCATCTACAAATGCGTTACTACACATTAAACAACATTATTTAATGATGAACAAATCAAGTACAAACAATGTTGATAATGAGTTATAAATAATGTAGAACTAATCTGTAAATGTTATACAAATATAGTTATAAATTATTTAATAATCATTTATGAATGTATATAAATGGTTTGTTCATGATTAGTTCATTATCCACTAATGCGTTATAAATACTTTGTAAATGGTATA
The DNA here is from genome assembly GCF_963971535.1 of Notolepis coatsorum. NCBI lineage: Eukaryota > Metazoa > Chordata > Actinopteri > Aulopiformes > Paralepididae > Notolepis > Notolepis coatsorum. Next base: position 4,466,578 of record NC_140175.1, on the reverse strand, counting down.
CAAATATGGTTATAAATGATTTAATAATCATTTATGAATGTATATAAATGGTTTGTTCATGATTAGTTCATTATCTACAAATACGTTATAAATGTATTATAACAGGGTGTTATTATAAAGTGCTACCTAAACTTTTCAATCAATCAATCAATCAATACATTTGTGACATAAATGGTATTCAAATATACAGTACTGTTACCCCTAGATCCTGACAGAGTATATACATATGATGGGGAGGGGACTGTACATTAGGAGGGGGTGGGTGGGCGGGAGAGAAATATACATACGGCGGGGAGGGAATATATACATGCGGTGGGGAGGAGACTGTCTATTAGGAGGTGGTGGGGGTTTTGGGCATTTACGGTGGCCAGTTTCGAATTGCAGCCTCCTGTAGGTGCTCTTTAAGAGCGGTTTTGAATGTGGGTAGTGATTCACATTCCTTTACAGCTTTGGGTAGGGCGTTCCACATTGTTGTGGCATAATTGCGAAACATGTTTAGTCCCTTGTTTGAGCCGAATCTGGGTTTAACATGATTTGTTGAGCTTCCTCTGGTGTTTGATTGATTGATTGAAAACTTTATTAACAGATTGCAGAATGGGTACAATACAGTACAGCTCAATACACACAATTGTTAAGGGGATGCAGACCAGAGAACGACTTTCGTCTTGTTTACATCAGGGTCCCCCATTTTCAATTCATCAGGACATATATGACATACATGACATACAGATAGTCAGTACTGCTACATCTATACATTTATGACATACCAGATTTGCAAATACAGTACTGTTTGTGATACAGAAGGAGTCAGGAAAAGGGAGTATATACATTTGACGTAGAAACTGTACATTGGAGGAGGTTGGGTGGGGGGGGTTGGGTACACTGGGATATTGACAACCATACTGGGTAATCTACATTGGAGGTGGTTGGGGGGGGGGGCACACTGTATAAACAAGCAAAACTGTACATTGAGGGGGGGGGGGGGGAGACACTGTACAAACAAACAAAATTGTACATTGGACTATTGACAAAACCATACTAGGTAAATGACTGTACATTGGAGGGGGTTGGGTTAGGATATTTACAGGGGCCAGTGTTGAATTGCAGTCTCCCGTAGGTGTCCCTTGAGAGAGGTTTTGAAAGTGGGTAGTGATCCACATTCCTTTACAGCTATGGGTAGGGCGTTCCACATTGATGTGGCATAATTGCGAAACGTGTTTAGTCCCTTATTTGAGCCGAATCTGGGTTTAACATGATTTGTGGAGCTCCCTCTGGTGTTGTGATCGTGGTATTCACTGACCTTTGGGAAGTATTTTGACATGTACATGGGACATGTAGTGGTTGTGGTATTCACTGACCTTTGGGAAGTATTTTGACATGTACATGGGTACCCCGGTCGTATAGTGTATCTTGTAGACCAGGCCCATTGCAAGTTGCTGTACTCTGTCGTCTACTCTAAGCCATCCTAGGTTGTCAAAGTGGGCATGGGTGAGGTGGGTTCTGGGGTTCAGGTCAAGTAGTAGTCTGACCAGTTTGTTTTGTGATGTTTGTAATTTTGTTTTAAGCGCCTTTGAGGTGCTTTGGTACCATGAGGTGCACGCATAGTCGTAGTACCCTTGAATGAGTGCTCCTGCCAGAGTCTTCAGGGTATTCTTGTTTACCAGAGAGGAGATCCGGTACAAGAATCTAGTTCATTGGTTGACTTTTTTTATTACATTGGATGCCATTTTGTCACAGGAAAGATTTGCCTCTAGGATGGAACCCAGGTAGGTAATTTCGTCTTTCCTTGTGACAGTATTGTCACCCACTGTAACTGAGAAGCCGTCGGTCTTGCTGAGTTTGTTATTTGAACCGAAGAGAATGGACTCTGTTTTGCCCATGTGTAATGATAGTTTGTTATCAGCGAGCCATATGCAGATTTTGCCTAGTTCCGAGCTGAGGGTTTTTTCAACCTGCAACTTGTTCTTGTCAGAGACCAGCAGGGCTGAGTCGTCCGCAAACAGGAACAAGTTGCAGTCACAGGCTGACGACATGTCATTTGCATAAATTAGGAAGAGTAGCGGTCCTAGTATGCTTCCTTGTGGAACACCACAGCTCACTGTGAGGGGGGGGGGGGTAGAGTACCGTTTACCTCTACCATCTGTTCTCTCCCCTCCAGGTAGGATTGCATCCAGCTCACTGATGAGCTATCAAAACCAATTGCTTTTAGCTTGTCCATCAGAATGGAGTGATTGACAGTGTCGAAGGCCTTTTGTAGGTCCAGCATGACCATGCCGCAGTATTTGCCCGCGTCCACCTCTTGTTAAAGTTAAAGACAGTAGAGCTTGAGTACTTTCGATAGGGCTTTGATTCAAACCCCCTCAATGTACAGTGATTCAAACCCCCTCAATGTACAGTTTCTGCACATTGATTTTTTTCCGTAGCCTATGTTTGCGAAGACGCTCTCTGATTGACTAGCCGCGTACAGCGAAGACCCTCTCTGATTGGTTTAGCGCCGAAGGGTCTCTTCCGCCTTGTACATATATATTAGGCGTGTTCGAGATTGATTTCGGCTCGCCTCGAAAGTAGACGAGAGTAGCCGAGTGAAGCCGGGGGAGTAGTCAGAACGTCGGACACTTCAGATTTCACAAGAGTTTTGATTGATTGATAAGTTTATTAACAGATTGCAGAATGGGTACAGTACAGTACAGCTCAATACATACAATTGTTAAGGGGATGCAGACCAGAGAAAGACTTTCGTCTTGTTTACAGCTACAGCTACTCTCGTCTACTTTCGAGGCGAGCCGAAATCAATCTCGAACATGCCTAGGTACTGTGGAGCCTCGCTCTGAAGGCTGTGCGTGGCTCGCTCCCGCGAGAGTTCCGCGCCTCGTCTCTTCAGATTTTCAGAGCAAGTCAGACAACATTCTAACCGTCATGCAACGCGCTTGGCAAGGCCGTAGTAAAACCTGCGCAGATCTGCGTCCGCCTCGCCAATCTCGAACACGCCTATTCTCTGCTTCAAAGTGGTTATGCTTTATCCCACTTTCGAAGTGGGTTATGCTTAGAGTTAGGGTTAGGGTTAAGGTTAGGGTTAGGGAACAACATATCAATTGTTGTTGAATATGCGGAAGAGACCCTTCGGCGCTAAACCAATCAGAGAGGGTCTTCGCTGTACGCGGCTAGCCAATCAGAGAGCGTCTTCGCAAACATAGGCTACGAAAAAAATCACGCGACGCTCACGCCGTTATATCCCGTGTCGCATGTTTGATGACGTCACGCTCCGACAACACTCACCCGTGTCGCATGTTTGGCGACGTCACGGCCCGACACTAGTCTGAAGAAGAAGTGTCCTGAAGGCCTCTCTAACTCAGGGACTTGTTGTTGTCGCTGTTATTAAATATTACAGTACATTGACCCCCCGCTGCCCAGCTGTCTGTGGGGTGTAGCAGTACAGTAGTAGTGTGGTTACTGTAGTACAGTACTGTGCGCCTCTGAAGCGGACAGAAGAACACAGTTAGCGACGCCGAGCAGCGAACTAAACCGCAACTATTGCGAACTCCGAGCGCGGCGGCGGCGGTGAGGAGCGGAGAAGGATGACGTCTCGCAGGTAAAGAGTCTGAGTTCAGGACCTGATCTCTCACCTCCAGCTCGTTAACACTCATCACGTCTCCAGCTACTAACTAACTAACTAACACCGTGTCTGTTGATGACATGTCGACGGTGTAAACATCACCGTGGAGCCGACAAACACACACCGGCAGACTCACTCACAGCCCAGAGCGCATTAGCTTAGCGTTAGCTACTAACACACAGCTATTAGGCTAACGTTGTGTTTTAATGAGTCTGACTGACTTTAATAACTTTAAACGTAGTGTCGGTAAGTAGATGTACAGTGTACAGTTATTGTATTGTAGGTGTACAGTTGTACAGTTATTGTATTGTTAATGGTAGGTGTACAGTTATTGTATTGTAGGTGTACAGTTATTGTATTGTAGTTGTACAGTTATTGTATTGTATTGTAGGTGTACAGTTATTGTATTGTAGGTGTACAGTTGTACAGTTATTGTATTGTAGTTGTACAGTTATTGTATTGTAGTTGTACAGTTGTACAGTTATTGTATTGTAGTTGTACAGTTGTACAGTTATTGTATTGTATTGTAGTTGTACAGTTATTGTATTGTATTGTAGTTGTACAGTTATTGTATTGTATTGTAGGTGTACAGTTATTGTATTGTATTGTAGTTGTACAGTTATTGTATTGTATTGTAGGTGTACAGTTATTGTATTGTAGGTGTACAGTTGTACAGTTATTGTATTGTAGTTGTACAGTTATTGTATTGTAGTTGTACAGTTGTACAGTTATTGTATTGTAGTTGTACAATTATTGTATTGTATTGTAGTTGTACAGTTATTGTATTGTATTGTAGTTGTACAGTTATTGTATTGTATTGTAGGTGTACAGTTATTGTATTGTATTGTAGGTGTACAGTTGTACAGTTATTGTAGTTGTACAGTTGTACAGTTATTGTATTGTAGTTGTACAGTTGTACAGTTATTGTATTGTAGTTGTACAGTTATTGTATTGTAGGTGTACAGTTATTGTATTGTATTGTAGGTGTACAGTTATTGTATTGTATTGTAGGTGTACAGTTGTACAGTTATTGTAGTTGTACAGTTGTACAGTTATTGTATTGTAGTTGTACAGTTGTACAGTTATTGTAGTTGTACAGTTGTACAGTTATTGTATTGTATTGTAGGTGTACAGTTATTGTATTGTATTGTAGTTGTACAGTTATTGTATTGTAGGTGTACAGTTATTGTATTGTATTGTAGGTGTACAGTTGTACAGTTATTGTATTGTAGTAGTTGTACAGTTATTGTATTGTAGGTGTACAGTTGTACAGTTATTGTATTGTAGGTGTACAGTTGTACACTGAGTCTGTACACCTACAATGTACAGTTTCTTCGTCAAATGTATATACTCTCTTTTTTAGACTATTTTTGTATCAAACAGTACTGTATATTTGTAAATCTGGTATGTCATAAATGTATAGATGTAGCAGTACTGTCTCTGTTTGTCGTGTGTGTCATATATGTTATGATCATAATGTACAGTCTCCTCCCCACTGTATGTATATTTCTCTCCCACCCACCCACCCCTCCTAATGTACAGTCTCCTCTCCTCCCCATCATATGTATATTGTTTAACCTTTATTTACCCAGGGTAGGTTCGCTGAGCACAGATGCTCTTTTTCAGCTACGCCCTGCTTCACATTCACACAGTTCCATTCATACCTGGGAGCTGCCCAGTACAACCACAGTCTGACACCATTGGCCACTGAGCAACTCCACTGGAGCAGTTGGGGGTTAAGTGCCTTGCTCAAGGGCACTTCAGCGGCAGATTTTTCCTGCCGGTCCCGGGGATCGAACCGGCGACTCTGTCGGGATCTATTCTATGGCTAACAGTACTGTATATTTGCATATCGTATATGTCACAAATGTAACAGTACTAAATACCTGTATGTCATTTACTCATTTGTCATGTATGTCCCTATGCCATAAATGTCATGTATGTTGTGTATGTCATAAATGTCACTATGAATTGAAAATGGGGGACCCTGATGTAAACAAGACCAACGTCTTTCTCTGGTCTGCATCCCCTTAATAACAATTGTGTGTATTGAGCCGTACTGTATTGTACCCATTCTGCAATCTGTTAAATAAAGTTTTCATTCATTCATTCATTCAGGAATTGAAAATGGGGGACCCTGATGTAAACAAGACGAAAGTCTTTCTCTGGTCTGCATCCCCTTAACAATTGTGTGTATTGAGCTGTACTGTATTGTACCCATTCTGCAATCGGTTAATAACATGTTCAATCAATCAATAGATGACGTTACAGTGTGTGCAAGGTCGGCATGACTGTTTAGTAGTAAAGTGAAGTGTTAAAGTTGTCTATTCTGCATTAACTTGGTGCTCAGAAAACTTGACAACTAATGTTATTAATGGGGCAGCTAGCTTACAGAGTGGGCGTCCCCTGATTGATTGATTGAAAACTTTATTAACAGATTGCAGAATGGGTACAATACAGTACAGCTCAATACACACAATTGTTAAGGGGATGCAAACCAGAGAAAGACTTTCGTCTTGTTTACATCAGGGTCCCCCATTTTAAATTCATAGTCAAATGTCCCAATGTCATTGTAAAATGTCCCTTTCGGTGTCATTTCTTGTTGTGGACTATTGTTTACCACAACGTGAACGTGCATGGATATACTTTGTAGGGATGTTGGATTGAAATTCTGTCTGTGATAAAAAAAAAAACGAAATAAATGCAAGCCACCAAATTTAACCTGAGGTTCCCCCCTGCCAGGTGGTTCCACCCGAACATCACAGGTGTGGAGGCTGAGAATCTACTATTGACCCGAGGGGTCGATGGAAGCTTCTTGGCTCGACCCAGCAAGAGTAACCCCGGAGACTTCACTCTCTCTGTAAGGTGAGTGTTGATTTCACACTGACGTTATTCGAGATTGTTTGGCGCCTTGACACATAAATCTTATGTAGGAGGGGAGCTCCAGTAGCTCACCGCGTACCTCGGACGCTATTTCGGCGTCGGGGACAACCGTGCGCGTCACGGATCTGGGGTACACGAGTTCGACTCCCGGACTCGCCGTATTTTCTCAGTGTCTTTCCCCCGATCTATACCCTATTCAACCTGTTTCTGTCGGTCATGCTTGACCAGAAAAAGCGATAAACGCTAAAAGAACCAGCTGACTGGTCAAAGTTAAAAAAAAAAAAAAAATCTTATGTAGGAACAGAAGCTACCTACTAGTCAGACTCGTCAAGTCTCTCTCGTCAATCCACTTTCCGATTTGCTGCTCCTTCAATTGGAACGAGATGCAAAATACTTTGATCCCCCCCCTCACTACTTTTAAGGTCAATATCACAGAGTTGTTTATACACACCTGCAACTGCCACCCAGCCTTTTAACTAATTTGTCTGTTCTGCTTCATGTTTGGTGTGTGTTTTAATTATTTCCCTTACCTCTGTGACGTATGTATCCTCTGTCTCTGTTCTATTTAATTTCTTTGTCCTCCTCTTTCCCTGTTTCCCTTCGAGAGGTCCTTTTGTCCGTCATTGTAAATTAGAACAAGTTCTTAATTGACCTGCCTGGTTAAATATAATGGTTAAATAAAACCGACGATATTCCTCCTCTCTACATACGGGTTGTGTTTTTTTTCTGCAGGCGAAATGGAGCGGTCACCCACATTAAGATACAGAACACGGGGGACTATTATGATCTCTACGGTGGAGAGAAGTTCGCCACGCTGGCCGAACTGGTGCAGTATTACATGGAGCACCACGGGCAGCTGAAGGAAAAGAACGGAGATGTCATCGAACTCAAGTATCCTCTCAACTGTGCAGACCCCACCTCCGAGAGGTGAGCTGGGAGGTTCAGCCCTGGGAGGTTTACATTTACATTTAGTCATTTAGCTGACGCTTTTATCCAAAGCGACTGTACGACAAGTCCAGGGAGGTATAGCCCTGGGAGTTTCAGTTCTGGGAGGTTCATCTCTGGGAGGCTTGCTCAGACGTGAAGCAGCCGGCCTGTTCCAGGTTATGCTGAGGCCAACGAGACTAGTATTTTTACCAGCTCTATTATTACTACCGTGTCACCATCTCTCCCGAGGCCAGTGGAGGATGTAGAAGAGAGGGAGGGGCTTGGTGTGCTGGGTGTCACGGTTTGATGTAAACTCTATTCTCAATTCATCACGATTATCTCGTTGGATTTAGAGATTCTAGATTTGACATGAACCCCTCTGTGTTACAAAGCGTGAAGCCATAATATATTATTATTATTATCACAATTCACTGAAGATTTAAATTGTGGATTTTAGGAATTCGTGAATCGATTTTTAATCTCGGAAGATAGATTCTTGATCGATTTGGATTCACTTCATTGCCACAACAAAGCACAGCGAAATACAGTTGACATCCAACCAGAGTACAAGTAGTCAAGTCAACTTTATTTATAGAGCAGGTTTAAAAACAACTGTTGACCAGTGCTGCTGTACAAGGCCTTATAAATAGGGATGCACCGAAATTTCGGCCACCGAAAGTTTTCGGCCGAAAATGGCAAAAAATGTCCTTTCGGCTTTCAGCCGAAAGAGTTTTTTCACCGAAAATATATCACCGAAACAGAAACAAAGTGTAACCTAACGCGTGTTGTTGTGATGATGTCGCGCTGTCGGGAGTCGCGCTGTTTCTATGTAAACTCTGCGCGCAACGCGTCCAATAAATGCGTCTTTAACATGCTTTATATCCTTATTTACTATATGCCCGTCGCGGTTAATCACTGAGTGATCTAATATGCATATTCTTCAGAGCGAGAGGGGGGGGGGATTGTGTTTCTCACATTGGCGCTGTCTGTCGTTGATAATATTATCTGAAGAGCATTATTATTATCATTCTCGAGCATACACGTCGCACGTCTACTGTGCCGAGTCAAGAGAGCACATTCATCTGGGGACTAGAAAGGTGCGCTCAGTAGAGCACAGATGTCCGCCGCGGCAGCCAGAGAAAAGATGGAATTAATGTACTGTATGCATTCAGAAGTGCTGAATTAATGTTTTATGGACCCATAATAGTGATTATTTATTATTTAAGTAAAGTTTTGCCATAATCATATATTTTTCCATAATCATAATGTTCCACAACATTGGTAAAAAAAAATTCTATTCTATGAATCATTTTCGGCCTTTCGGCATTCGGTTTTCGGCCAACTCTTTCCTATTTTCGGTATCGGTTTCGGCCAAGAATTTCCCATTCGGTGCATCCCTACTTATAAATAATAACATTCAAATACGGTAAAGCAGGCATACAAAGATCGGTACATAGAAGAGATATTATACACTGACTGTATACAAGCAACACAAAACCCACTAAGAAGAATGAAACGCTAGTGAATAGAACTATGCTTTAAATCGAGACTTGAAAGAATGGACGGATGGGGCGAGTCTTGATGGAAGAGGGAAGGCTATTCCATAGTCTAGGGGCTGTAACTGCGAAAGCACGGCCCTCATCTCAGTTTGAGTTTTGAGTGGAATAGCAGCAAAGTATACAGACATGGTAAATAGATGAGCTAATAATTGATAAATAGGTTAATGAATAAATAGATACAAGTATGCATACTGTACATATGGATGTGCATAGTGTGTAGATAGATGGGTAAACTCTACAGTGCCATTTAGAATAGAATATACTTTATTGTCATTATACTTGCGTACAACGAGATCAGGGACTCGAACTTAAGGTGCTGGTAATAGAAAATAAGCATAAAATCACTATACTATACAATGATACTATACACACAACAAGTAATACAAAATAAATATAATATCACAATACTATACAATATGATACTATACACACAACAAGTAATACAAAATAAATATAAAATCACAATACTATACAATATGATACTATACACACAACAAGTAATACAAAATAAATATAAAATCACAATACTATACAATATGATACTATACACACAAGTAATACAAAATAAATATAATATCACAATACTATACAATATGATACTATATACTAGGGCTGACCCCTATTAGTCGATTAGTCGACTAATCGGTCGAAAGGAGCCGTAGTCGACTGCCAACCTCTTAGTCGAATAAAAAAAAAAAAAGATTAAAAATATATATATATATTTTTTTATCATTCTTTCCAAAAGAAAAGAGGCCTAGAAGTGTGGCTAACGCTAATGGCACGCATACCAGAGGCTAACTGCCTAAGAAAACAGGCACAGAGGCACTGAAAGAGGATTTCACCATCTAATGAACACACTAGACTAGACAACTATCAAGATGTATCCATCAGTGGACCAATTGCATGCTTTTGCAGAGGACAAGAAGCCTTCAGTCGACTCCTTCAGACATTAAGCACCCCCCACAGCCCAAATGGAATGATACAAAAAAAAAATATAATAATAATAATAATATATATATATATATATTTTTTTTAGTCGACTAACGGCAAATTTTGGCCAATCATAGTCGACTATCCAAATCCTTAGTTGGGGACAGCCCTACTATATACACACAAGTAATACAAAAGAAACATAATATCACAATACTATACAATATGAAATTATACAAATGAGTAATAAAAAAGAAACAATGTCACAATACTATACAATATACAACAGTCACAGTGTCAGACAGTAGTGGGTAGATGATTGCACTTGTGAATATAGCACTAGTGGAAAGCAGAGGAGTGAGACGTGGAGCTAATAGCACTAGTGGAAAGCAGAGGGGTGAGACGTGGAGCTAATAGCACTAGTGGAAAGCAGAGGAGTGAGACGTGGAGCTAATAGCACTAGTGGAAAGCAGAGGAGTGAGACGCGGAGCTAATAGCACTAGTGGAAAGCAGAGGAGTGAGATGCGGAGCTAATAGCACTAGTGGAAAGCAGAGGAGTGAGACGTGGAGGTAATAGCACTAGTGGAAAGCAGAGGGGTGAGACGTGGAGCTAATAGCACTAGTGGAAAGCAGAGGAGTGAGATGTGTGGAGGTAATAGCACTAGTGGAAAGCAGAGGAGTGAGATGTGGAGCTAATAGCACTAGTGGAAAGCAGAGGGGTGAGACGTGGAGCTAATAGCACTAGTGGAAAGCAGAGGAGTGAGATGTGTGGAGGTAATAGCACTAGTGGAAAGCAGAGGAGTGAGATGTGGAGGTAATAGCACTAGTGGAAAGCAGAGGAGTGAGATGTGGACCTAAATAGCACTAGTGGAAAGCAGAGGGGTGAGACGTGGAGCTAATAGCACTAGTGGAAAGCAGAGGAGTGAGACGTGGAGCTAATAGCACTAGTGGAAAGCAGAGGAGTGAGATGTGGAGGTAATAGTAGGACTGTCACCGACTAAGGATTTGGATGGTCGACTAGGATTGGCCAAAATTAGCCATTAGTCGACTATTGGTCGACTTAATTTTTTTTTTTTTTTTTTTTTTTAACATTTTTTATCATTCCATTTAGGCTGTGGGGGTGCTTAATGTCTGAAGGAGTCGACTGAAGGCTTCTTGTCCTCTGCAAAAGCATGCAATTGGTCCACTGATGGATACATCTTGATATTTGTCTTGTCTAGTGTGTTCATTAGATGAGTGAAATCCTCTTTTAGTGCCTCTGTGCCTGTTTTCTTAGGCAGTTAGCCTCTGGTATGCGTGCCATTAGCGTTAGCCACACTTCTAGGCCTCTTTTCTTCATTTTTTTTTTTTTTTTAATATTATATTCTACTAAGAGGTTGGCCAGTCGACTACGGCTCCTTTCGACCGATTAGTCGACTAATCGATTAATAGGGGTCAGCCCTAGGTAATAGCACTAGTGGAAAGCAGAGGAGAGTGAGATGTGGAGCTAATAGCACTAGTGGAAAGCAGAGGAGTGAGATGTGGAGCTAATAGCACTAGTGGAAAGCAGAGGAGTGAGACGTGGAGGTAACAGCACCAGTGTCTCTCCTCTCCCAGGTGGTTCCACGGCCACTTGTCGGGCCGGGAGGCGGAGAAGCTGCTGACGGAGAAAGGGAAGAACGGCAGCTTCCTGGTGCGGGAGAGCCAGAGTCACCCCGGAGACTTCGTGCTCTCTGTGCGCACTGGGGACGACAAGACGGAGAGCAAGGCGACGGCGGACAGCGGCGACAACAAGCCCAAAGTCACGCACGTCATGATCCGCTGCCAGGTGACTGACGTGCTTCCTCTCTCTCTCTGCACCTCCCTCCGCCGTCGTCACTCCTTTCTGTCATCCCTCCTTTCTCTGTCATCTCTCCTTTCTGTCATCCCTCCTTTCTCTGTCATCTCTCCTTTCTCTGTCATCTCTCCTTTCTGTCATCCCTCCTTTCTCTGTCATCTCTCCTTTCTGTCATCTCTCCTTTCTGTCATCCCTCCTTTCTCTGTCATCTCTCCTTTCTGTCATCTCTCCTTTCTGTCATCCCTCCTTTCTGTCATCTCCTCTCTATTTCATCTCCTCTCTATTTCATCTCTCCTCTCTATTTCATCTCTCCTCTCTATTTCATCTCTCCTCTCTATTTCATCTCTCCTCTCTATTTCATCTCTCCTCTCTATTTCATCTCTCCTTTCTGCTGTCATCCCTCCTTTCTATCATCTCTCCTCTCTATTTCATCTCCTCTATTTCATCTCTCCTCTATTTTATCTCTCCTCTCTATTTAATCTCCTCTCTATTTCATCTCTCTTCTCTATTTCATCTCTCTTCTCTATTTCATCTCTCCTTTCTGTCATCTCTCCTCTATATCATCTCTTCTCTATATCATCTCTTCTCTCTATATCATATCTCTATCATCTCTCTTCTCTATATCATCTCTGCTGTCATCTCTTCTCTCTATATCATCTACTCTATATCATAGGGACATGGAAGTAAAACTGTATATTTTATACATACATGTACATGGGACCCAGTGCCTTTTTTAAGTCGTAGCTCAACATTGTATTGCAATTATCTATTATTTATTAACATGTCTATTTTATCATGTCTATTCTACTTATTTTATTTACTATTATTTACTATTTTATTCTTGCACAATCGTAGCGGGCATGGCCAACCGCATTTCACTGTATGCCCTGGTATGTATGTGATGAATAAACCTTCACTTCAAAGTCTCCTCCGGTTGGCCAGATCCCTAAGTCTATATGCGTGTCACGTGTAATTACAGGTACACAACATTTTTTATTTTTTTATCAAATTTTTCTCCCTTTTTCAATTTTTTCTCCCATCCCAATTCCACTGTGCCAATTCTTTCCCCCCCTGTCTTGAACGTTGCTCGCATGTGCCCCCCACTGTTCGGTTGTAGGGAGGATAGAAGCCTTGCATCACATGTCCCCTCTGATACACCAGGAGGCAGCCTGTCACATCTTTTCACCTGCCAGCGCGGACTCTCATTGGCGAGGTGTAACGTGTGGGAGGCTCACACTACCCCCGCCACTTCCTGTCTCTGCTGTGCAGGCATCCCCAACCGACCTGTAGGAGTCGCTGTCCACAACGTCCAGATGTCCGCAGCGCCACCCAGCCGCCCCACACAACATCTATCTCTGAAAGCTAAGTGGATCTTCCCAAAACGAGTCAATTTGAAACGGAAAGTAGAACTGCCTGCTACACACGGTGTGCTGCATTTAACGAGAGGTTTTCAACGAGCGCAAGTGTCATTTACCCAACTCTCGTGCAACAGAAATTGCTTTCCGTTTACTTCATCAAATCAAATTTATCTGTAAGGCCCGACAACACACGTTAATGTCCCCATGGGCCGGACACGTCTTCTTTAAACAAGTCAAGAAGAAACATCACGAATAAATCAACAACGAAACAAAAATCACCATGAAACCCAAAATAAAATGTAAAATAAATAAATGCAACACTCCCAGACATCCGCTCGCAGGGCGACGGGGACGGGCGTCCCTGGTTTAAGGAGTACGCTCCATTCAGAGACACGTCATCGCATGGCCGCCTGGTGTCGTTGTGCCGTGCCTGTTGCTAACGTGACGTTGTCATTATTCAGCACGACCTGAAGTACGACGTGGGTGGAGGGGAGAAGTTTGACTCCCTCACTGACCTGGTGGAGCACTACAAGAAGAACCCCATGGTGGAGACCTTAGGCACCGTGCTGCAGCTCAAACAGGTAACCTCCTCTACTGTCACACACGCAGCTCAAACAGGTCACCTCCTCTACTGTCACACACGCAGCTCAAACAGGTCACCTCCTCTACTGTCACACACGCAGCTCAAACAGGTCACCTCCTCTACTGTCACACACGCAGCTCAAACAGGTAACCTCCTCTACTGTCACACACGCAGCTCAAACACGTAACCTCCTCTACTGTCACACACGCAGCTCAAACAGGTAACCTCCTCTACTGTCACACACGCAGCTCAAACAGGTCACCTCCTCTACTGTCACACACGCAGCTCAAACAGGTAACCTCCTCTACTGTCGCACACGCAGCTCAAACAGGTAACCTCCTCTACTGTCACACACGCAGCTCAAACAGGTAACCTCCTCTACTGTCACACACGCAGCTCAAACAGGTAACCTCATCTACTGTCACACACGCAGCTCAAACAGGTCACCTCCTCTACTGTCACACACGCAGCTCAAACACATAACCTCCTCTACTGTCGCACACGCAGTTCAAACAGGTAACCTCCTCTACTGTCACACACGCAGCTCAAACAGGTAACCTCCTCTACTGTCACACACGCAGCTCAAACAGGTAACCTCCTCTACTGTCACACACCCAGCTCAAACAGGTAACCTCCTCTACTGTCACACACGCAGCTCAAACAGGTAACCTCCTCTACTGTCACACACGCAGCTCAAACAGGTAACCTCCTCTACTGTCACACACGCAGCTCAAACAGGTAACCTCCTCTACTGTCACACACGCAGCTCAAACAGGTAACCTCCTCTACTGTCACACGCAGCTCAAACAGGTAACCTCCTCTACTGTCACACGCAGCTCAAACAGGTAACCTCCTCTACTGTCACACACGCAGCTCAAACAGGTAACCTCATCTACTGTCACACACGCAGCTCAAACAGGTCACCTCCTCTACTGTCACACACGCAGCTCAAACAGGTCACCTCCTCTACTGTCACACACGCAGCTCAAACAGGTAACCTCCTCTACTGTCACACACGCAGCTCAAACAGGTAACCTCCTCTACTGTCACACACGCAGCTCAAACAGGTAACCTCCTCTACTGTCACACACGCAGCTCAAACAGGTAACCTCCTCTACTGTCACACGCAGCTCAAACAGGTAACCTCCTCTACTGTCACACGCAGCTCAAACAGGTCACCTCCTCTACTGTCACACACGCAGCTCAAACAGGTCACCTCCTCTACTGTCACACACGCAGCTCAAACAGGTAACCTCACACCTCCTCTACTGTCACACACGCAGCTCAAACAGGTAACCTCCTCTACTGTCACACACGCAGCTCAAACAGGTAACCTCACACCTCTACTGTCACACACGCAGCTCAAACAGGTAACCTGCTCTACTGTCACACACGCAGCTCAAACAGGTCACCTCCTCTACTGTCACACGCAGCTCAAACAGGTAACCTCCTCTACTGTCACACACGCAGCTCAAACAGGTAACCTCCTCTACTGTCACACACGCAGCTCAAACAGGTAACCTCCTCTACTGTCACACACGCAGCTCAAACAGGTAACCTCCTCTACTGTCACACACGCAGCTCAAACAGGTAACCTCACACCTCCTCTACTGTCACACATGCAGCTCAAACAGGTTACCTCCTCTACTGTCACACGCAGCTCAAACAGGTAACCTCCTCTACTGTCACACACGCAGCTCAAACAGGTAACCTCCTCTACTGTCACACACGCAGCTCAAACAGGTAACCTCCTCTACTGTCACACACGCAGCTCAAACAGGTAACCTCCTCTACTGTCACACACGCAGCTCAAACAGGTAACCTCCTCTACTGTCACACACGCAGCTCAAACAGGTAACCTCACACCTCTACTGTCACACACGCAGCTCAAACAGGTCACCTCCTCTACTGTCACACACGCAGCTCAAACAGGTAACCTCCTCTACTGTCACACACGCAGCTCAAACAGGTAACCTCCTCTACTGTCACACACGCAGCTCAAACAGGTAACCTCCTCTACTGTCGCACACGCAGCTCAAACAGGTAACCTCTACTGTCACACACGCAGCTCAAACAGGTAACCTCCTCTACTGTCACACACGCAGCTCAAACAGGTCACCTCCTCTACTGTCGCACACGCAGCTCAAACAGGTCACCTCCTCTACTGTCACACACGCAGCTCAAACAGGTAACCTCCTCTACTGTCACACACGCAGCTCAAACAGGTAACCACCTCTACTGTCACACACGCAGCTCAAACAGGTAACCTCACACCTCCTCTACTGTCACACACGCAGCTCAAACAGGTAACCTCACACCTCTACGGTCACACACGCAGCTCAAACAGGTCACCTCCTCTACTGTCACACACGCAGCTCAAACAGGTCACCTCCTCTACTGTCACACACGCAGCTCAAACAGGTAACCTCCTCTACTGTCACACACGCAGCTCAAACAGGTAACCTCTACTGTCACACACGCAGCTCAAACAGGTCACCTCCTCTACTGTCACACACGCAGCTCAAACAGGTAACCTCCTCTACTGTCGCACACGCAGCTCAAACAGGTAACCTCCTCTACTGTCGCACACGCAGCTCAAACAGGTAACCTCACACCTCTACTGTCACACACGCAGCTCAAACAGGTAACCTCCTCTACTGTCACACACGCAGCTCAAACAGGTAACCTGCTCTACTGTCGCACACGCAGCTCAAACAGGTAACCTCCTCTACTGTCACACACGCAGCTCAAACAGGTCACCTCTACTGTCGCACACGCAGCTCAAACAGGTAACCTCCTCTACTGTCGCACACGCAGCTCAAACAGGTCACCTCCTCTACTGTCGCACACGCAGCTCAAACAGGTAACCTCCTCTACTGTCACACACGCAGCTCAAACAGGTAACCTCCTCTACTGTCACACACGCAGCTCAAACAGGTCACCTCCTCTACTGTCACACACGCAGCTCAAACAGGTCACCTCCTCTACTGTCACACACACAGCTCAAACAGGTAACCTCACACCTCTACTGTCACACACGCAGCTCAAACAGGTAACCTCACACCTCTACTGTCACACACGCAGCTCAAACAGGTAACCTCACACCTCCTCTACTGTCACACACGCAGCTAGTGATGCACCGATGTGAAAATTGTGGCCGATACCGATAACCGATATTAATATTGCTGTTCTGGCCGATACCGATATTTAACTATGTCGATATCTCTGTATAGAAAACACTTTTTTTATGATAATCAAATAAAGAGCTATTTTCCGAAACGCATATTTTTTTAATCTTTTGTAACTTATTTTCAGAAATTACTGATATTTTGAAACTATTTAAGACCAAAACATGTATATATAAAAAAAAAAAAGATAAAAAAATCGTGATATCGGACCGATACCATGTGTAAGAAAATGACCATATCGGCCGATATTATATCGGCGGCCGATATATCGTGCATCATACACGCAGCTCAAACACGTAACCTCCTCTAGACTGGCCCCTCCTCACACACCTCTACTGACAGGATATCAGTTTTCCATCTAAAGGGAGTTGCCAGATTGATGCGTTTTGTACATTCGTTGGACAAGTATCCCTTTGGACGAGACGGAAAGTCCAGACGGTGAAAACGCATTGGAACTGACCGATTACTGCTATATATACTGTATATGTATATCAAATCAAATCAAATCAAATTTATTTGTAAGGCCCGACAACACACGTTAATGTCCCCATGGGCCGGACTCGTCTTCTTTAAACGAGTCAAGAAGAAACATCACAATAAGTCAAGAACAAAACAAGAACACCATACAGTCAAAAAAAAATTAAATAAACAAAATAAATGCAACACTCCCAGACGTACCCCACGCGGAGGTAAGGAAAAACTCACTAAAACCTACGTAGCAATAGGAAAAAAATGCACCACAGGCAATGTGGAGGAGAGAAACCTTAGAAGGGCCGTTCAAGGGGGGATCTCCCTTCTTAGATGTCGGTGATGGTAGTGTTGCAGTAAAACAGGCGAACAGTTGTTGGTAAGCATGCACTCGTGTGTGTAGTGAAACGCGGATAAGTGCATGCGATAGCAACTGAACATTTTGAAAGATTAAAGATAGAGCTGATAGCGGATCTATTTGAGGCAAAGGGGCGGCGCAGAGATATATATAATATATATTCTTACCATATCTGTCTGTACATACCTGCATACTGTATAGGCCTAATCCTTTTTTACATATCTGTAGATACTATATCGGCATTCCTATATCTGTACTTTATTGATCCCGAGGGGAAATTCAGCACCGCACACAGATTGCTCACACTAAACATTTACTTAGGTAGTCAAACATCACAAATAAAAATACAGTCAAGGATATAGATTCTAAAATATAACTGTATTTTTGGCTGTATATTTTAGAAGGTATATCCCCTTGACTGTGTTTTTATTCTTATTTGTGATTTTCTTTGACCACCTACCTACATGTTGTCACTGTGAGCGATCGATCTGTGGTGCTGAATTTCCCTCGGGATCAATAAAGTACTTTTATTGCGTCGTGCCGGTGAGTCTGTGTGCAAAGGCCACCGCGGGTCCAAACGACGACACGACCCGCCGCCCCGTGGTGCCCCCCTCTCACCGAGACGTGATGCCCGCTCCCTCACTCTGTCCTCCTGCCTATTCCAAGGTTCAAAACTAGGGATGTCCGATATTATCGGCCGATATTGGCATTAAAATGTGATATAGGAAAATATCTTATCGGTTAAAAAAAATAAAAAACGTTTTTTTAATTTGTTTACATTTCTATAACCTTTATTTACCCAGGCTGAGCCACCTTCACAGCTAAAATGCATCAGTAGCCGACACAATTTTAAGAAAAAAGTCAAATCATGGCTCCTCGACAATGTCCAAAACTAGATTTAAAAAAATGCATGAAAATGTTGTCTGTGGCTACGTCTGTACTGCATTTAAAATGTTCATGTGTATGTAGTTTGTCAAATTGTTATTTATCGTCATGTTTTGTATCGTGTGTCTCTCTGAGACCAAGGACCACAATGGAAATAAGTCTTGACTTTTTTGTGTAGCATCCTTGACGTTTGTCTGGAATCTTGTATTTTTTTTTTTAAATGTCTAATAAAATCAAATCAAATCACTCACGCTTCTCATCGAGACACGACGTGTTTCTCTCCCTGAGGGAGACGACATCTGTCCGCTCCCTCACTCTCTCCGACACTTAAGTCAATTGAACATTTCCTGATTACGACGCTAAAGAAAGTGTCATTCTGTCTCCTCGTCCTCCTCCGCAGCCCCTGAACACGACGCGCATCAACGCCGCGGAGATCGAGAGTCGAGTGCGAGAGCTGAGCAAGCTGGCCGAGGCCACCGACAAGGTCAAGCAGGGCTTCTGGGAGGAGTTTGAGGTAAGAGACCACTGGCTGAGGCCTTGCAAGTAGAAATATACTATGTCTATACTACTACCTACTAGGGCTGACCCCGATTAGTCGATTAGTCGACAAATCGGTCGAAAGGCGCCGTAGTCGACTAACCAACCTCTTAGTCGAATAGTAAAAAAGAAAAAAATAATAATAATATTTTTTAAATTTATAAATTTGTTATCATCCTTTCCAAAAGAAAAGAGGCCTAGAAGCGTGGCTAACGCTAATGGCGCGCATACCAGAGGCTAACTGCCTACGAAAACAGGCACAGAGGCACTGAAAGAGGATTTCACCATCTAATGAACACACTAGTCTAGACAAATATCAAGATGTATCCATCAGTGGACCAATTGCATGCTTTTGCAGAGGACAAGAAGCCTTCAGTCGACTCCTTCAGACATTAAGCACCCCCCACAGCCCAAATGCAATGATAAAAAAATAATAATAATAATAAAAAAAATATATTATATATATATATATATATATTTTTTAGTCAACCTATAGTCGACTAACGGCAAATTTTGGCCAATCATAGTCGACCATCCAAATCCTTAGTCGGGGACAGCCCTACTACCTACTATGCAAATATGTCTATATTACTACCTACTACTATGCTAATATGTCTATACTACTACCTACTATACTAATATGTCTATACTACTACCTACTATGCTAATTTGTCTATATTACTACCTACTATGCTAATTTGTCTATACGACTATGCTAATATGCCTACCACTACCTACTATACTAATATGTATTTACTACTACTATACACTCAAGACTGTAGCACTCAAGTTCAACACTGTTTGTCTACAATCTCACTGACCTTTAGCTGCCAGAGTTGTACCTTCCTCCTGCTGACATGTTAATCTACACAACCTGTGAGGTGCTTTGGATAAAAGCGTTCAGCTAACTAGTTGTTGTTAACAGCGTTGTGACGGTTGGATCTTCTTCTTCTTCTTCTTCTGCGTCTCCAGACGTTACAGCAGCAGGAGTGCAAGCTGCTCTACAGCCGCAAGGAGGGACAGAGACCAGAGAACAAGAACAAGAACAGATACAAGAACATCCTGCCTTGTGAGATCACTTCCTGTTCACTATCATCATAACTCCGCCTTCCGTTGTGTGTCGAGGTGTCGCTCCAGGGGGGGGGATCTGGACGGCGGGTCGCTGATGATGAGTGTCTCTTTCACGGACTGTGCTTCTCTCTCTCTCTGTCTGTCTGTCTGTCTGTCTGTCTGTCTGTCTGTCTGTCTGTCTGTCTGTCTGTCTGTCTGTCTGTCTGTCTGTCTCCCTCTCCCTCTCCCTCTCCCTCTCCCCCTCCCTCTCTCTCTCTCTCTCTCTCTCTCCCTCTCCCTCTCCCTCTCCCTCTCTCTCTCCCTCTCCCTCTCCCTCTCCCTCTCTCTCTCTCTCCTCTCCCTCTCCCTCTCCCTCTCCCTCTCCCTCTCCCTCTCCCTCTCCCTCTCTCTCTCTCTCTCTCTCTCTCTCTCTCTCTCTCTCTCTCTCTCTCTCTCTCTCTCTCTCTCCCTCTCCCTCTCCCTCTCCCTCTCTCTCTCTCTCTCTCTCTCTCTCTCTCTCTCTCTCTCTCTCCCTCTCCCTCTCCCTCTCCCTCTCCCTCTCCCTCTCCCTCTCCCTCTCCCTCTCCCTCTCCCTCTCCCTCTCCCTCTCCCTCTCCCTCTCCCTCTCCCTCTCCCTCTCCCTCTCTCTCTCTCTCTCTCTAGTCGACCACACCCGCGTGGTCCTGAACGACGGGGACATGAGCGAGCAGGGATCAGACTACATCAATGCCAACATCATCATGGTGGTGCCCGCCATCATGGTAACACTCCTATACAGATGTTTTATTATCCCCCTGTGTTACTGTATCACACTCCTATACAGATGTTTTATTATATACCTGTTACTGTATCACACTCCTATACAGATGTTTAGTGTTTTATTATCTACCTGTGTTATTGTATCACACTCATATACAGATGTTTTATTATCCACCTGTGTTACTGTATCACACTCCTATACAGATGTTTAGTGTTTTATTATCCACCTGTGTTACTGTATCACACTCCTATACAGATGTTTTATTATATACCTGTTACTGTATCACACTCCTATACAGATGTTTTATTATCTACCTGTTACTGTATCACACTCCTATACAGATGTTTAGTGTTTTATTATCTACCTGTGTTATTGTATCACACTCATATACAGATGTTTTATTATCCACCTGTGTTACTGTATCACACTCCTATACAGATGTTTAGTGTTTTATTATCCACCTGTGTTACTGTATCACACTCCTATACAGATGTTTTATTATCCACCTGTGTTACTGTATCACACTCCTATACAGATGTTTTATTATCCACCTGTGTTACTGTATCACACTCCTATACAGATGTTTAGTGTTTTATTATCTACCTGTGTTATTGTATCATACTCCTATACAGATGTTTAGTGTTTTATTATCTACCTGTGTTATTGTATCACACTCATATACAGATGTTTTATTATCTACCTGTGTTACTGTATCACACTCCTATACAGATGTTTAGTGTTTTATTATCTACCTGTGTTATTGTATCATACTCCTATACAGATGTTTAGTGTTTTATTATCTACCTGTGTTATTGTATCGTGGCATGCTTCGATATCGTGAAATGTGATATGCAGATTTCTCACAAAATAATCTCTGAAATATGTAAGAATATTTATTGATACTCTTTATCACACATTCGATTATCAAGCAGTGCAGTGTGATGACCAGTATTGATTGGGTTATCTCTACATATACCTTTCCATAGCTAAATAAATATTGTAATATACTCTTCTCTGTTTCTCTCTCTGTCTCTCTGTCTCCGTCTCTCTCGCTCTCTCTCTCTCTCTCTCCCCCCTCTCTGTCTCTCTATCTGTCTCTTCCCCCCCCCCCCCCCCCCCAGCCTGAGCTAGAGTCCAGGTGTACCAGCACCAAGCTGAAGAAGAGCTACATCGCCACGCAGGGCTGCCTGCAGAACACCATCAGTGACTTCTGGAGGATGGTGTTCCAGGAGAACTCCAGGGTCATCGTCATGACGACCAAGGAGGTGGAGCGGGGAAAGGTAGAGGTCGAACCTTCTGCCGTGATGTCATAAAAACGGGAGCTCCGCCCCCCACAATAGTATTCGGAACGCAGTTTCGGCTCCTTACGTTTTCAGGCCACTTCCCTCACACGTCCTTGACGGAACATAATCGATTATTATTAGGGATGGGTACCGAATTCGGTACTTTTGAGGTACCGAACCGAAACACGTCGGTACTACCGAGTATCGATTCAAGTGAGATACAGAGGATTTTTATTTTATTTTATTTCATTTTTATTTTTTTATTTTTTATTTTCATGTCAACGTTCACACGCACAATATATGCTTACCTAGGATTTGACTTGATTCAACAACAAAGCAGTCGGGGCAATGGCAAGCTGAAAACTGTCGAAATTGTAGTTATTTGAAGTTTGGATTTTTTTTTTTTACGACTGAGGTAGGTAAATAAAATGTCTTGAGACTAAAGTACCGAAAAAAGGTACCGTTGGGTACCGGTATCGATTCAAATGTGAAAGGTACCCATCCCTAATTATTATAGCCTGCTAACGTTGATGTGTGCCTTTAAGCACATTTACGCATATAACGTAGAACAATTTATGCAAAATTGCTGCTGTGAAAAGAGTAATAGTAAGAGTTAGACGTACATAGTACCTACTTTCTGGTCACAGGAGTCTTCAATAACGTGTGGATGCTAATCCATTTTGTGAATACATTTGTTGAAACAACATCTTTGTTGGCAGACGGCTCCTGCTATCTTAACGTTAGCCAGCTAAGCATGCGTAGCGCGACCCTGTAATGTTAATTCACTTGTGTTCCGCTGGGAAAGACTGTTCATCACTGCATACAACTTGGTTTAATCCAAACATCCATTCAGAAACGTTGTATTATGAAATAAATAAGACATTCAGCGATATCTGTGAATATTCCCAAGCCTTGGTTTGTGTTCTGCTGACACTGTTGACACGGCCACTACGCAAAGCTAGTGCCCCGGTCATCTAAAAGCAGTGTTTCCCCTACCATTGCATTGGCGGGCCGGCACGCTTGGCGAGCTAGCTAAATTGTACATAAATCGGTTTTCATATAAATCAATCAATTCACTAAGACTTTAAAACGGTGGTGTGGCACGGTCTACGGAGATCCAGAAAAAACCTACCAAATCCATTCCGAGAAAATCCTGTGGGAAACACTGTCCCTGTATTGTAAATAGTTCATGTGTGTTGTCACTACTGTATGTACAATTGTAAATAAGCTACATATTGTTTAAAAAAAAGAAAAAAATGTAAATAAGTTAATTTATGTGTTAATATTTATTTACCTAATTTATGTGCAATTGTTTAATTTCAGCTCAGTGAAATGCACAGATACTAACAACCGCCTTACTGCGCGCGTCTATGACGACACTGTTGACACCACATATCCGTGACACGCCGCGACAACACTAGAAGTTTGGTGGGCCTACCACCCCCCCCTGAAAGAAATCCTAGGGGAAACACTGAAAAGTATTGATACTAATAAAATGGAGTATTGAACCGTTTGAAAATGGAGTATTGAACAGCTGGGTATCGAGATACCTTCCTAGTATTTGTGTATCATGCAACGCTAGTAAAGACATTTATTTAGACATTCTGATTTAAGAACTTTCTAAATAAAAGTAAATTTATCTGACTGCTTGTATTAATTGCTGAAAAAGTTGCCATGTGCAGTAATATAGATTATAAAATTGAGGATGTAATTAGGGATGTCCGATATTATCGGCCTACCGATATTGGCATTCAAATGTAATATCGGAAATGATCGGTATCGGTTTTCAAAAGAAAAGGTTATTTTTAAATCTTTTTATTTAACATTTATTTACCCAGGCAAGAAAGTAAGAACAAATTCTTATTTTATTTATTGTCAAAAGTATGTATAATGTTGTGTTTATTCCACGACAAGAGATATGTAATGTTAATTACCTGAAATTATTCCGTTATTTCGGGGGGAAACCCTGCATGTATTGGTTGATATCGGTATCGGAAATTAAGAGTTGGACAATATCGGTATATCGGATATCGGTAAAAAAGCCAATATTGAACATCACTAGATGTAATATATTATTGAGATGCATCGTAGAATTGAATCGAATAGAATCGTGGACAGCTGAATCGAATAGAACCGTGGACAGCTGAATCTAATAGAATCGTGGGACAGCTGAATCTAATAGAACCGTGCATATCTAAATCTAATAGAATTGTAGCCGGCTGAATCTAATAGAATCGTGGACAGCTGAATCTAATAGTATCGTGGACAGCTGAATCTAATAGAATCGTGGACAGCTGAATCTAATAGAATCGTGGACAGCTGAATCTAATAGAATTGTAGCCGGCTGAATCTAATAGTATCGTGGACAGCTGAATCTAATAGTATCGTGGACAGCTGAATCTAATAGAATCGTGGACAGCTGAATCTAATAGAATCGTGGACAGCTGACTCGAATAGAATCGTGGACAGCTGAATCTAATAGAATCGTGAGGCCAGCTGAATCGAATAGAATCGTGGACAGCTGAATCTAATAGTATCGTGGACAGCTGAATCTAATAGAATCGTGGACAGCTGAATCCTAATGGAATCGTGAGGCCAGTGAAGATTCACAGCTCTGCTCCCGTGCTCCTGAAGTGAAGGCCACACAGTAAACACCAGCGGGTTCACGGAGCATCTCTGTTCTTCTTGTGCCTCGACAGAGCAAGTGTGTGAAGTACTGGCCGGACATGTCCGCGCTGAAGGAGTACGGAGCCATGCGCGTCCGCAACGTCAAGGAGACGGCCGCCCACGACTACATCCTGAGGGAGCTGAAGCTGTCCAAGGTGGGCCAGGTGAGTCCTGGTTGTGTTCGTGTGAGGACCAGAGAGGAGCCACCACGACTACATCCTGAGGGAGCTGAAGCTGTCCAAGGTGGGCCAGGTGAGTCCTGTCTGTGTTCAGCGTGAGGACCAGAGAGGAGCCACCACGACTACATCCTGAGGGAGCTGAAGCTGTCCAAGGTGGGCCAGGTGAGTCCTGTCTGTGTTCGCGTGAGGACCAGAGAGGAGCCACCACGACTACATCCTGAGGGAGCTGAAGCTGTCCAAGGTGGGCCAGGTGAGTCCTGTCTGTGTTCGCGTGAGGACCAGAGAGGAGCCACCACGACTACATCCTGAGGAGGTAGCTGAAGCTGTCCAAGGTGGGCCAGGTGAGTCCTGTCTGTGTTCGCGTGAGTGAGGACCAGAGAGGAGCCACGACTACATCCTGAGGGAGCTGAAGCTGTCCAAGGTGGGCCAGGTGAGTCCTGTCTGTGTTCGCGTGAGGACCAGAGAGGAGCCACCACGCCTACATCCTGAGGGGGAGCTGAAGCTGTCCAAGGTGGGCCAGGTGAGTCCTGTCTGTGTTCGCGTGAGGACCAGAGAGGAGCCACGCGCTGGGGGCTGGAGGGCTGGGAGGCTGGGGGGCTGGAGGGTGATAAGAACCCACCCTGTTGAGACAGTTCAGCTGTGACACGAGAACCCACCCTGTTGAGACAGTTCAGCTGTGACAAGAGAACCCACCCTGTTGAGACAGTTCAGCTGTGACAAGAGAACCCACCCTGTTGAGAAAGTTCAGCTGTGACAAGAACCCACTCTGTTGAGACAGTTCAGCTGTGACAAGAACCCACCCTGTTGAGACAGTTCAGCTGTGACAAGAGAACCCACCCTGTTGAGAAAGTTCAGCTGTGACAAGAACCCACTCTGTTGAGACAGTTCAGCTGTGACAAGAACCCACCCTGTTGAGACAGTTCAGCTGTGACAAGAACCCACCCTGTTGAGACAGTTCAGCTGTGACAAGAGCCCACCCTGTTGAAACAGTTCAGCTGTGTGACAAGAGCCCACCCTGTTGAGACAGTTCAGCTGTGACAAGAACCCACCCTGTTGAGACAGTTCAGCTGTGACGAGAACCCACCCTGTTGAAACAGTTCAGCTGTGACAAGAGCCCACCCTGTTGAGACAGTTCAGCTGTGACAAGAGTCCACCCTGTTGAGACAGTTCAGCTGTGACAAGAACCCACCCTGTTGAGACAGTTCAGCTGTGACAAGAACCCACCCTGTTGAGACAGTTCAGCTGTGACAAGAGCCCACCCTGTTGAGACAGTTCAGCTGTGACAAGAACCCACCCTGTTGAGACAGTTCAGCTGTGTGACAAGAACCCACCCTGTTGAGACAGTTCAGCTGTGACAAGAACCCACCCTGTTGAGACAGTTCAGCTGTGACAAGAACCCACCCTGTTGAGACAGTTCAGCTGTGACAAGAACCCACCCTGTTGAGACAGTTCAGCTGTGACAAGAACCCACCCTGTTGAGACAGTTCAGCTGTGTGACAAGAACCCACCCTGTTGAGACAGTTCAGCTGTGACGAGAACCCACCCTGTTGAGACAGTTCAGCTGTGACAAGAACCCACCCTGTTGAGACAGTTCAGCTGTGACAAGAACCCACCCTGTTGAGACAGTTCAGCTGTGTGACAAGAACCCACCCTGTTGAGACAGTTCAGCTGTGACAAGAACCCACCCTGTTGAGACAGTTCAGCTGTGACAAGAACCCACCCTGTTGAGACAGTTCAGCTGTGACAAGAACCCACCCTGTTGAGACAGTTCAGCTGTGACAAGAACCCACCCTGTTGAGACAGTTCAGCTGTGACAAGAGAACCCACCCTGTTGAGACAGTTCAGCCGTGACAAGAACCCACCCTGTTGAGACAGTTCAGCTGTGACAAGAACCCACCCTGTTGAGACAGTTCAGCTGTGACAAGAACCCACCCTGTTGAGACAGTTCAGCTGTGACAAGAACCCACCCTGTTGAGACAGTTCAGCTGTGTGACAAGAACCCACCCTGTTGAGACAGTTCAGCTGTGACAAGAACCCACCCTGTTGAAACAGTTCAGCTGTGACAAGAACCCACCCTGTTGAGACAGTTCAGCTGTGACAAGAACCCACCCTGTTGAGACAGTTCAGCTGTGACAAGAACCCACCCTGTTGAGACAGTTCAGCTGTGACGAGAACCCACCCTGTTGAGACAGTTCAGCTGTGACAAGAACCCACCCTGTTGAGACAGTTCAGCTGTGACAAGAACCCACCCTGTTGAGACAGTTCAGCTGTGACGAGAACCCACCCTGTTGAGACAGTTCAGCTGTGACAAGAACCCACCCTGTTGAGACAGTTCAGCTGTGACAAGAACCCACTCTGTTGAGACAGTTCAGCTGTGACAAGAGAACCCACCCTGTTGAGACAGTTCAGCTGTGTGACAAGAACCCACCCTGTTGAGACAGTTCAGCTGTGACAAGAGAACCCACCCTGTTGAGACAGTTCAGCTGTGACAAGAACCCACCCTGTTGAGACAGTTCAGCTGTGACAAGAACCCACCCTGTTGAGACAGTTCAGCTGTGACAAGAACCCACCCTGTTGAGACAGTTCAGTACCACTTCAGGGCCCGGTGGCACTATATGATGTTGTGTGTGTGATGTGTTACCAGGGCGACACGGAGCGCACGTAGGGCTGGGCGATTAATCGATATTTTGATTAATTCGAATTAATGATTTAGGACGATTTAGAAAAAAAAAAAAGAAAAAAAAAAAAAAAAAATTTTTTTAGTCTCCTTTTGTTTTACAAAAAGTGATGTTTGGTGAAAGTTAGATTTGCACTTTATTAATCCCAATAGGGACATTCATCTTGGTTTGAATTTTTTTTGTCAAATAAAAAATAATATAAATTTTTTTTGCTCAAGAGAAAAAAATCGGTTAAAATCGTAAATCGTATAAAAAAAATAATAATAATAATCTGGGATTTTATTTTTAGGCCATATCGCCCAGCCCTAAGCGCACGGTGTGGCACTATGTGATGTTGTGTGTGTGTGTGATGTGTTACCAGGGCAACACGGAGCGCACGGTGTGGCAGTACCACTTCAGGGCCTGGCCGGACCACGGCGTGCCCACCGACCCGGGGGGGGTGCTGGACTTCTTAGAGGAGGTGAACCTGAAACAAGAGAGCATCGTGGAAGCCGGGCCCATAGTGGTCCACTGCAGGTAAACACACACGTATTTTTTTGTGGTACATTTTAAAGTTAAACGCATCAATCTTGTGCACTTTGAGAGCAAAATAAAGAGGCCAGATCTATGATGAACTTTGTGCTCAAAACACTAAATCGACTAGAGCAGCGTACATTTGAGCCGCCAAAGAAATGAAGCAAAACCTGTGTTGAACTGTTTTTTTTTTTTTTTTTTTAATAAATAAATATACTGGATTACTATTACGACTACTCCTGCCACTGCCAATACTACTGATACATCCCTATTGGCAAACTTTATAGTCTTAATTTGTCCCGCCACAGTTTTATAATGAACCGATTTTTTTTTGTATAATAAACAAATATAATTTTTTTTTTTTTTGTTAATTATACAAAAAACATTTTCGGTTCATTATAAAACTGTGGCGGGACAAATGAGAGGCCGCCACACTCTAGGTAATATATGGGAAGCACTGCATGTATTGCTGGATTGGAGCTCTGGACCGTATCATACTTTCTCTTAATTTGATTTATTTATTTATTTAACCTTTATTTATCCAGGGAAGCGATTACGTAAGAACAAATTCTTCTTAATACACTTAAGGTTCCTAGAGTTTGCACTGAATTAGGAAAACCTGCTTTTAGCGTCTGTGCCCCGGACACATTCATTAGTATCTATTGGTCAGTTTAAATATTTAATAGCAAACCACTTCACCACAGTTAATTATTTAAAAATGTTTAATTAATTAACTTTCTGTTGCCGACTGTATTTATTGCATGTTGTATTTCTCGACGTCGTTGTAAATGAGAGCTCGCTCTCGACGATCCTTTGAGATTAAATCAAAGATTATTTACAGTGTGATCTAATGTATCATTTACAGTGTGATCTAATGTATCATCTACAGTAGGATCTAATGTATCATCTACAGTAGGATCTAATGTATCATTTACAGTAGGATCTAATGTATCATTTAATGTATCATTTACAGTAGGATCTAATGTATCATCTACAGTAGGATCTAATGTATCATTTACAGTGTGATCTAATGTATCATTTACAGTGTGATCTAATGTATCATTTACAGTAGGATCTAATGTATCATTTACAGTGTGATCTAATGTATCATTTACAGTGTGATCTAATGTATCATTTACAGTAGGATCTAATGTATCATTTACAGTAGGATCTAATGTATCATTTACAGTAGGATCTAATGTATCATCTACAGTGTGATCTAATGTATCATTTACAGTGTGATCTAGTGTATCATTTACCTAATGTATCATTTACAGTGTGATCTAATGTATCATTTACAGTAGGATCTAATGTATCATTTACAGTAGGATCTAATGTATCATTTACAGTAGGATCTAATGTATCATTTACAGTGTGATCTAATGTATCATTTACAGTGTGATCTAATGTATCATTTACAGTAGGATCTAATGTATCATTTACCTAATGTATCATTTACAGTAGGATCTAATGTATCATTTACAGTGTGATCTAATGTATCATTTACAGTGTGATCTAATGTATCATTTACAGTGTGATCTAATGTATCATTTACAGTGTGATCTAATGTATCATTTACAGTGTGATATAATGTATCATTTACCTAATGTATCATTTACAGTGTGATCTAATGTATCATCTACAGTAGGATCTAATGTATCATTTACAGTGTGATCTAATGTATCATCTACAGTAGGATCTAATGTATCATTTACAGTAGGATCTAATGTATCATCTACAGTAGGATCTAATGTATCATCTACAGTAGGATCTAATGTATCATCTACAGTAGGATCTAATGTCTAATGTATCATCTACAGTAGGATCTAATGTATCATTTACAGTAGGATCTAATGTCTAATGTATCATCTACAGTAGGATCTAATGTATCATCTACAGTAGGATCTAATGTCTAATGTATCATCTACAGTAGGATCTAATGTATCATCTACAGTAGGATCTAATGTCTAATGTATCATCTACAGTAGGATCTAATGTATCATTTACAGTAGGATCTAATGTATCATCTACAGTAGGATCTAATGTATCATCTACAGTAGGATCTAATGTATCATTTACAGTAGGATCTAATGTCTAATGTATCATCTACAGTGTGATCTAATGTATCATTTACAGTAGGATCTAATGTCTAATGTATCATCTACAGTGTGATATAATGTATCATTTACAGTGTGATATAATGTATCATTTACAGTGTGATCTAATGTATCATCTACAGTAGGATCTAATGTATCATTTACAGTGTGATCTAATGGATCATTTACAGTGTGATCTAATGGATCATTTACAGTGTGATCTAATGTATCATTTACAGTGTGATCTAATGTATCATTTACAGTGTGATCTAATGTATCATTTACAGTGTGATCTAATGTATCATTTACAGTAGGATCTAATGTATCATTTACAGTGTGATCTAATGTATCATTTACAGTAGGATCTAATGTATCATTTACAGTAGGATCTAATGTATCATTTACAGTGTGATATAATGTATCATCTACAGTAGGATCTAATGTATCATCTACAGTGTGATCTAATGTATCATTTACAGTGTGATCTAATGTATCATCTACAGTAGGATCTAATGTATCATTTACAGTGTGATCTAATGTATCATTTACAGTGTGATCTAATGTATCATCTACAGTAGGATCTAATGGATCATTTACAGTGTGATATAATGTATCATCTACAGTAGGATCTAATGTATCATCTACAGTGGGATCTAATGTATCATCTACAGTAGGATCTAATGTATCATCTACAGTAGGATCTAATGTATCATTTACAGTAGGATCTAATGTATCATCTACAGTAGGATCTAATGTATCATCTACAGTGTGATCTAATGGATCATTTACAGTGTGATCTAATGTATCATTTACAGTGTGATCTAATGTATCATTAACAGTAGGATATAATGTATCATTTACAGTAGGATCTAATGTATCATTTACAGTGTGATCTAATGTATCATTTACAGTGTGATCTAATGGATCATTTACAGTGTGATCTAATGTATCATTTACAGTGTGATCTAATGGATCATTTACAGTGTGATCTAATGTATCATTTACAGTGTGATCTAATGTATCATTTACAGTAGGATCTAATGTCCAGATGCTATGACCATATATAGGCAGCTCTTCCTGAAGCGGAGGGGAGGTGGGCCCTGTGGGGCTCTACTGTTATTATTAAAACATGTCAAACTCACTCTGCTCTTCTCCCCCTCGTCTCTCCAGTGCTGGGATTGGTCGAACGGGAACATTTATAGTGATTGACATCCTCATCGATGTCATCCGAGAAAAAGGTAACTGCATCTTAAACACAGAGACAGTGTGTGTGTGTCACAGATGGGATTGAGTGGTGTGTGTGACACAGATGGGATTGAGGGGTGTGTGTGTGTCACAGATGGGATTGAGGGGTGTGTGTGTGTCACAGATGGGATTGAGTGGTGTGTGTGTCTCACAGATGGGATTGAGGGGTGTGTGTGTGACACAGATGGGATTGAGGGGTGTGTGTGTGTCACAGATGGGATTGAGGGGTGTGTGTGTGTCACAGATGGGATTGAGGTGTGTGTGTGTGTGTGTGTGTGTGTGACACAGATGGGATTGAGGCAGGGCTGTACGTTAACTTTTTTTGCACATAGCAGCACTGGTGCTACAGACGTTGATAGTTTTGTAGCACAGGCCAAAATCTTGTAGCACAAGTATAAAACGTGTTATATTTGTAACAGTCACAAATGTGCCTATTGTATTTGTGTTATTTAGTTGCAGTGCCATGTTTGGCTGTCATTTTCATGCTGACAAGTTGACGTCACACAGCCAGACACGTTACGTGTAAGGAATTATGGGATTTGGTGTTGGATGTATGGACTCTACTATATGGTGGGAATCACCAGTTTCATCACGGTACGATATCGATTCTTTGGACAACGATACGATATTTGCCAATATCTGCCACGATACGATACGATGCAGGTGCCTGCAATCGATATGAGACGATATCATAAGCCCATTTAACACAATATAATTTGAAAAGAATTTATTTAGCTCTTCCAGACATTTAAATGAAAAAACTATCTATTTTTAATACAAATAGACCTCCTGTTCACTGTAAAGTGCCACGTTTTGATATATTGAGCTTTAAACTTCAAGTAAATTATTTTGGAACAACTCACAACACGCAAGCTAAAACCCCTTCCTCTCCCAAACCGTTTCTACAATTGTTTTATGTTGCATGATGATCATGAATTCATTTATTATTATTTATTTTTTTATATTTGAATATCAAACATTATCTGTCCATCCTCAGTAATCCTCAGTTTACTATAATATACTCCTGACTTCATCGTCTTTCCAAACGCACGCACACACACAGAGAAAGGGAGAGTGCCCCCCCCTTCCCCAGTCCACACTGCTGTTCTCTCTATGGCTCCGCCTCCGATCAGGATTAGCTTGTTAGCTTACGCTAACGTAACGTTAATTGTGCGATGTGGGCATAAAGGAGGAATGGCGACGATGCAAAGCATGATGGGTGCATTTCACCCGTTGTGAGAGGAAAAAAAACAGCACAGACTTATTTCAGGTCGCAAAATAGGCGCACTGCTGTGTAGCCCTGCTCCTCTGCTTTAATGCCAGCAGACATTAGCAGCATGGACTGGGGGCGGATACGACTCGCCGAGTTGCCACGGGATTTTCAAAATAAGAGTATCGATATGAACGAACGTTGTTAGCTGCCGGAGCCATAGATATTATTATGGCTGGAGCTGCGCTTGGGGCGGAAATGAGACCCGCCACGGGATTTTCAAAATAAGAGTATCGATATGAACCGAATGCCTATCGCACCGGTGCTGCTGAAGTAAATCCATTCATCGCACAGATCGATGTTGCTGTAGCACGTGCAACATATATCTGGCACTGTACAGCCCTGGATTGAGGGGTGTGTGTGTGTGTGTGACACAGATGGGATTGAGGGGTGTGTGTGTGTGTGTGTGTGTGTGTGTGTGTGTCACAGATGGGATTGAGGGGTGTGTGTGTGTGTGTGTCACAGATGGGATTGAGGGGTGTGTGTGTGTGTGTGTGTGTCACAGATGGGATTGAGGGGTGTGTGTGTGTGTGTGTCACAGATGGGATTGAGGGGTGTGTGTGTGTGTGTGTGTGTGTGTGTCACAGATGGGATTGAGGGGTGTGTGTGTGTGTGTGTGTGTGTGTCACAGATGGGATTGAGGGGTGTGTGTGTGTGTGTGTCACAGATGGGATTAATGGGTGCGTGTACCAATGCGTTGTGCTGATCTCCTGCAGGCG
Source organism: Notolepis coatsorum (assembly GCF_963971535.1). NCBI lineage: Eukaryota > Metazoa > Chordata > Actinopteri > Aulopiformes > Paralepididae > Notolepis > Notolepis coatsorum. The sequence continues at coordinate 4,433,013 of NC_140175.1, read as the reverse complement.
TGGACTGTGATATCGACGTGCCTAAGACCATCCAGATGGTGCGCTCTCAGCGCTCGGGCATGGTGCAGACGGAGGCCCAGTACAGGTTCATCTACATGGCCGTGCAGCATTACATCGAGACGCTGCAGAGACGCATCGAGGAGGAGCAGGTGGGTGGTGGACAAGGTCTCTCTTCCACTCTCTCTCTCTCTCTCTCTGTGTCTCTCTGTGTGTGTCTCTCTCTCTCTCTCTCTCTCTCTCTGTCTCTCTCTCTCTCTCTCTCTGTCTCTCTGTGTCTCTCTCTCTCTGTCTCTCTCTCTCTCTCTCTCTGTCTCTGTGTCTCTCTCTCTCTCTCTCTCTCTCTCTCTCTGTGTCTCTCTCTCTCTCTCTCTCTCTCTCTGTGTCTCTCTCTCTCTGTCTCTCTCTCTCTCTCCCAACAGAAGAGTAAGATTACACGCAGAGAGTACACTAACATTAAGTTCCCTCTCTCTCTCTCTCTCTCTCTCTCTCTCTCTCTCTCTCTCTCTCTCTCTTTCTCTTTCTCTTTCTCTCTCTCTCTCTCTCTCTCTCTCTCTCTCTCTGTCTCTGTCTCTGTCTCTGTCTCTGTCTCTGTCTCTGTCTCTCTCTCTCTCTCTCTCTCTCTCTCTCTCTCTCTCTCTCTCTCTCTCTCTCTCTCTCTCTCTCTCTCAATTCAAATGGCTTTATTGGCATGACGTACTTCTACATGTTGCCAAAGCAATATTAAACATAAACATGGATTACAAACAGATATAAGTACATACAAAATATCATCGTAAAATAAAACATCAAGTATTACGGTGTAAACATGTCAGGTGACTGTCACTCACTGTCCCTCAGTTTGTGGCAGGCAGCAACATAGGCTGCTGCTAGCTCACAGCATGTTGAGTCCTCCCCTAGTAGGACCGGTAGTTTTCCTGTATCTGGTAGTGCAAGAAAGCCTTTTTTTATTAATTCAAATTTTTTAAAATGCATTTCTCTAATATATTTATATTTTTCACATTTGGTGAGGAAGTGCAACTCAGTTTCAGGCTCACTGAGGATGCAATGACAGCACAGCCTTTGCTCTGCAGGAAGCCAGGTTTTCCTGTGCCTCCCCTTTTCAACAGAGAGGCTGTGCTCACTCAGTCTGTATTTTGTCAAGGTTCTTTTTAGTTGTTGATCAGTCTCTCTTTCTCTCTCTTTCTCTCTCTCTCTCTCTCTCTCTCTCCCAACAGAAGAGTAAGATTAAAGGCAGAGAGTACACTAACATTAAGTACTCTCTCTCTCTCTCTCTCTCTCTCTCTCTCTCTCTCTCTCTCTCTCTCTCTCTCTCTCTCTCTCTCTCCCAACAGAAGAGTAAGATTAAAGGCAGAGAGTACACTAACATTAAGTACTCTCTCTGCGACCTGACTGGAGGAGAACAGAGTCCCCTGCCTCCCGGCACGCCCCTCCCCACCCCCACCTGTACAGAGTGAGTCCAGCCCGCCTCGTCCAATCACGATCTGCCTCTCATCCAATCACGCTCTGCCTCTCATCCATTCACGCTGCCTCTCATCCAATCACGCTGCCTCTCATCCATTCACGCTGTCTCTCATCCATTCACACTTTTTAACCCTTTCACTGCCACACTACCAAACGGTTAACCTTTTCACTTCCACACAACAGCAGGTTAACCCTTTCACTGCCACACTACAGAAGGTTAACCCTTAGGGCGGCTGGGTGGCGTAGAGGAGATTGCGCTCGTCACCAATGCAAGAGACTCCGGCCCCGACTCCCAGAGTCATATACTATCTCAATTGGCAGAGGTAGCGGGTGGAAAGTCGATGGGTGGGGATTGGACGTTGTGGACAGCGACTCCTACAGGTCGGTCGGGGGACGCCTGTACAGCAGAGACAGGAAGTATCGGGGGGGCAGCGTGAGCCTCCCACGCGTTACTCCTCGCCACTGAGAGACCGCGCTGTCTGGTGAAAAGATGCAACAGGCTGCCTCCTCGTGTACCGGAGGGGACACGTGATGCAGCAAGGCTTCTATCCTCACTACAGCCGACCAGTGGGAGGCATAGTCTAGCAACGTTCAAGACAGGGGGAGGGGAGAATTTAAGGGGAGAATTGGCAATATGAAATTGGGATGGGAGAAACATTTTAAAATAAGGAGGAAAAAGTGGATAACCGTCGGTAGTGTGATAGTAAAGGGTTAACCTTCTGTAGTGTGGCAGTGAAAGGGTTGATGATGTCCTTATCACATGCTGCATAAAGCACTGCACAGTCTCACTGGCGTGTGTGTGGTGGTGTGTTTGATTGATTGATTGATTGAAAACTTATTTAACAGATTGCAGAATGGGTACAGTACAGTACAGCTCAATACACACAATTGTTAAGGGGATGCAGACCAGAGAAAGACTTTCGTCTTGTTTATATCAGGGTCCCCCATTTTCAATTCATCAGGACATATATGACATACAGATAGACAGTACTGCTACATCTATACATTTATGACATACCAGATTTGCAAATACAGTACTGTTTGTGATACAAAAAGAGTCCAGAAAAGGGAGTATATACATTTGACGTAGAAACTGTACATTGGAGGAGGTTGGGTGGGGTTGTGTGGGGGGGGTTGGGTACATTGGGATATTGACAACCATACTGGGTAATTTACATTGGAGGTGGTTGGGGGGGGGGGGGGGAAACACTGTATAAACAAGCAAAACTGTACATTGGGGGGGGGGGAGACAATGTACAAACAAGCAAAATTGTACATTGGAATATTGACAACCATAAATGTAAATGACTGTACATTGGAGGGGGTTGGGTTAGGACATTTACAGGGGCCAGTTTCGAATTGCAGTCTCCCGTAGGTGTCCCTTGAGAGTAGTTTTGAAAGTGGGTAGTGATTCACATTGAGTGTGTGTGGTGTGTGTGTTGTGTGTGGTGTGTGTGTGCGTGCGTGCGCTCCCAGGATGAGGGACGACAGCTCCAGAGTGTATGAGAACGTGGGACTGATGCAGCAGCAGAAAAGCTACAGATGAGATTCGACTTGGACTCCGGTGCCGCACCAGTTCCAGGTAAATAACATGTTCAAGTCATAACCATTATCTGAAAAAGGAATATTGTATATAATAAAAAATTTAAAAAAATCGAACCCTAACTAATAGGGGTGGGAATCACCAGAGGCCTCACGATACAATACTATCACGATACTTGAGTCACGATACGATAGTATTGCGATACTAAATATATTGCGATATTAATATTGCGATATATTGCGATTTATTACCTTTTTTCAACTGCAAAGTAAAACTTTGTCGACGTGTTTTATCTAATAAAATAAAGTTTTCAGTCTGTTCATCTCACTTCAATCATCTTTATTGCAGAACATCGTATTTTCTCAAACAGACGGATGTCAACACTGTAATCTGTGTTGCATGACAAACTGAACTGTTTGTATTACAGTCATATTCCAACTTAACTGAATGCACATGTGTGTGTGGACTACTGTACTATTACAGGTATTGAAATGAACAATGCAACTTCCTTATACAAAAAAAAATATATACAAAAAATACAACAAATAATAATTTATTTTTTTATGAATAATTAAATATCGATACTTGGCCTCCATGTATCGATACAGTATCGCCACGCAAAGTATCGCGATACTACTACGTATAAATGTTTTCCCCCCCACCCCTACTAACTAACCTTACTGTCGTGCACTTGTCCTAATAAACTAACCTACACTGTAGCACTCAACACTTTGATGAACATTGTTGCTCAGCTGATAGAGTTGTGCCCTCTTCCTGATGACTTGTCGTACAGAACTTGTAAGTCGCTTTGGATAAAAGCGTCAGCTAAATGACTAAATGTAAATGTAAATAAACCAAATATCACATTCTCCCAGTTTAATATCACAATAACATGTAATCATAACCAAATATCACTTTCTCCCAGTTTAATATCACAATAACATGTAATCATAACCAAATATCACCCCAGTTTAATATCACAATAACATGTAATCATAACCAAATATCACCCCAGTTTAATATCACAATAACATGTTCAAGTCATAACCAAATATCACCCTTTCCCAGTTTACGACAACTCTTCCTCTCCTCTCTCTCTCTGTCTCTCCCTCTCTGTCTCTCCCTCTCTGTCTCTCCCTCCCTCCCTGTCTCTCCCTCTCTGTCTCTCCCTCCCTCTCTCTCTCTCTCTCTCTCTCTCTGTCTCTCTCCCTCTCTCTGTCTCACCCTCTCTCTGTCTCTCCCTCTCTCCGTCTCTCTCTCTCTCTGTCTCTCCCTCTGTCTCTCCCTCCCTCCCTGTCTCTCCCTCTCTGTCTCTCTCTCCCTCTCTCTGTCTCTCCCTCTCTCTGTCTCTCCCTCTCTCCGTCTCTCTCTCTCTCTGTCTCTCCCTCTCTGTCTCTCCCTCCCTCCCTGTCTCTCCCTCTCTGTCTCTCTCCCTCTCTCTGTCTCTCCCTCTCTCTCTCCCTCTCTCTGTCTCCCTCTCTGTCTCTCTCTCTGTCTCTCTCTCCCTCTCTGTCTCTCTCTCTCCCTCTCTCTGTCTCTCCCTCTCTCCGTCTCTCTCTCTCCCTCCTATAGGAACCTGCCACCTGATAAAGTTTTGTTGCCAGCCGCACCTTGAGGCCTGAGACTTGACCATGATGACATGGAACAATAGAAAAGATGAAAACAAAGTGTGAGAGAGATCAGACACCAGGAGGAAGAGGTCTTAACTCCTCCTCTTCCTCCTCCTCCTCCTCCTCTCCGTCATGTCATTCTAAATGAACAGTTGCTCTCGAGTTGTATTCTAAACCACTGTGATTGTCAGAAGAGCCTTTCTTGAGAAGCCTAACCCGCTTCTTTTAAACCCTTAACTAAACCTGACTTTGGGTTTAGAATCTAAAGCTCACCCCGACGAGGGCTGTGACTAGCAAGCTCTTCTCAAGAGGGGAAACAAACCTAGCTAACTTTCTCATCTCTCCTTTTTTTGTATGTATTGTATTTTCTGTCTTTTTCTTTTTTTTTCTTTTTTTTTTTCTTCTCTATTAACCAAAGGAAAACATGTACGTATATATTGTTTAGTCGGAAGTGAGGAGATAACGGAGAAGTCGCCAGAGTCAAGAAAAAAAAGGCCAAAAACACAAAGTGGTGTCATCTCACCGACGTCTCTCAGCCAATGAAATTTCTCCCTTTTTTCGCCGGTTAAGCCTTCTGAGCAGCAGCGCGAGGGACGACTCCTCCGTCTGCGGGCACGTCTCCACCCCAGAGCGCCCCCTTGTGGAGTCTGGTCGTCACTGTGTTTGTTGTATGTTGTATTCTGTTACTGAATGAAGAATCCTTGGCATTATTGTAGTGTATTTTCCATGTCCCGCTGTTAATCTCTAATCTCTCTAATCCACAAAACCTTTTAATCAAGAATTCCCTTTCTGTCACATGAGACCCACCTTGATAAGGAGCCACTCAGACCGTGGAGAGACCTGGCTTTGGGTTAGTTTCCATCCCAGAGCCGAAGCCTTAGTGTGTCCTTAATGCTGCGTCTCCTCAGCAGAGACCACCTGCTATACGGTCCTTCATAACCCGACGGAGAGAATTGTAACCACAGCCGTGAAAGAAACACAACGCAATCCATTTTCCAGTTTGCCTTTTTTAGGCCTCTTTAGGGGGTCGGGAAGAATCTGCTAGCGGCTGACGTGTCTAATAGTAATCCTGCACTTGTCAAAGTTACTACTATATGGAGATATATAAAGTTTCAGGATGGGCGCGGCTACGTGGCGTAGTGGGCAAGGCGCTCGCCACGAAATGCTGGAGACGCTGGTCTCGTCAGTTCGAGCCCAGCGCTCCACATTTGCTTTCAGTTTAGCTGGTCGTCCGTACTAATACACATTGGCCGTATTAGGGGGTGGGAAACTGATGGGTGGGGATCGGGCGTTGTGGACAGCGACTCCTACAGGTCGGTTGGTGCGCCTGCGCAGTAGAATCAGGAAGTGTCAGGGGCAGCGTGAGCCTCCCACGCGTTACTCCTCGCCACTGAGAGATCGAGCTGCGCAGGTGAAAAGATGCGACTGCTGTTACCTCAAGTACCGGAGGGGACTTGTGCTATGTATGACTTAGTCCACATTGCAGCCGGCTTGTGGGAGGCAAGAAACAGCGTCCGTGACAGGGGAGGGTTGAATTGGATGATACGAAATTGGGATGGGAGAAAAATATAGAAAATGGGAGAAAAAGTGGATAAAAAAAAAAAAAAATTCAGGAGACATGTTGACACCAGACGTCTTCTAGCAGGTTTCAGGACGGACATGTTGACACCAGACGGCAGGTTTCAGGAGACATGTTGACACCAGACGGCAGGTTTCAGGACGGACATGTTGACACCAGACGTCCTCTAGCAGGTTTCAGGACGGACATGTTGACACCAGACGTCCTCTAGCAGGTTTCAGGAGACATGTTGACACCAGACGGCAGGTTTCAGGACGGACATGTTGACACCAGACGTCCTCTAGCAGGTTTCAGGACGGACATGTTGACACCAGACGTCCTCTAGCAGGTTTCAGGAGACATGTTGACACCAGACGTCCTCTAGCAGGTTTCAGGAGACATGTTGACACCAGACGTCCTCTAGCAGGTTTCAGGAGACATGTTGACACCAGACGTCCTCTAGCAGGTTTCAGGAGACATGTTGACACCAGACGGCAGGTTTCAGGAGACATGTTGACACCAGACGTCCTCTAGCAGGTTTCAGGAGACATGTTGACACCAGACGTCCTCTAGCAGGTTTCAGGACGGACATGTTGACACCAGACGTCCTCTAGCAGGTTTCAGGAGACATGTTGACACCAGACGTCCTCTAGCAGGTTTCAGGAGACATGTTGACACCAGACGTCCTCTAGCAGGTTTCAGGACGGACATGTTGACACCAGACGTCCTCTAGCAGGTTTCAGGAGACATGTTGACACCAGACGTCCTCTAGCAGGTTTCAGGACGGACATGTTGACACCAGACGTCTTCTAGCAGGTTTCAGGACGGACATGTTGACACCAGACGTCCTCTAGCAGGTTTCAGGAGACATGTTGACACCAGACGTCTTCTAGCAGGTTTCAGGACGGACATGTTGACACCAGACGTCTTCTAGCAGGTTTCAGGAGACATGTTGACACCAGACGTCCTCTAGCAGGTTTCAGGAGACATGTTGACACCAGACGTCCTCTAGCAGGTTTCAGGACGGACATGTTGACACCAGACGTCCTCTAGCAGGTTTCAGGAGACATGTTGACACCAGACGTCTTCTAGCAGGTTTCAGGAGACATGTTGACACCAGACGTCCTCTAGCAGGTTTCAGGAGACATGTTGACACCAGACGTCTTCTAGCAGGTTTCAGGAGACATGTTGACACCAGACGTCTTCTAGCAGGTTTCAGGAGACATGTTGACACCAGACGTCCTCTAGCAGGTTTCAGGAGACATGTTGACACCAGACGTCTTCTAGCAGGTTTCAGGACGGACATGTTGACACCAGACGTCCTCTAGCAGGTTTCAGGAGACATGTTGACACCAGACGTCCTCTAGCAGGTTTCAGGAGACATGTTGACACCAGACGTCCTCTAGCAGGTTTCAGGAGACATGTTGACACCAGACGTCCTCTAGCAGGTTTCAGGAGACATGTTGACACCAGACGTCCTCTAGCAGGTTTCAGGAGACATGTTGACACCAGACGTCCTCTAGCAGGTTTCAGGAGACATGTTGACACCAGACGTCCTCTAGCAGGTTTCAGGAGACATGTTGACACCAGACGTCCTCTAGCAGGTTTCAGGAGACATGTTGACACCAGACGGCAGGTTTCAGGAGACATGTTGACACCAGACGTCTTCTAGCAGGTTTCAGGAGACATGTTGACACCAGACGTCCTCTAGCAGGTTTCAGGAGACATGTTGACACCAGACGTCTCTTCTAGCAGGTTTCAGGAGACATGTTGACACCAGACGTCTCTTCTAGCAGGTTTCAGGACGGACATGTTGACACCAGACGTCTCTTCTAGCAGGTTTTGCCACAGAGACACGGCGGCCATTTCTTTTTAACACTGTGCATAATGATGTTGCCTTTTTTTCTTTTGTTCTTTTTAAAGATAAATGCCTATCGTGTACCTCTGCCTTTGTGAGCGCCACACTACGCCACATTACACCACACTATACCACACCATGTCATTACACCACGCTACACCACATTATTATACCACGCTACACCACACCATTACACCACACTACACCACATCATGTCATTACACCATGTCATTACACCACACTACACCACATTATTACACCACATCATTACACCACACTACACCACACTATTACATCACATTATTACATTACAGCACATCATTACAACAACACTATTGCATCACTATTACTTAATTTTCAGAGTCCCTGTTTTAAGAAGCAGCCACACATTGTATGAGCTTTTGGCAGAATATATATATTTGTTCTGTGATGATGTTTTTATAGAAACTGTTGGCCCTCTGCCCGTCGGTCGGCTGGCCTCCATAGATTGTCCTCTCGAGCTTCACGCCCCGCACTCTGAACACGCTCCTCCATTCCATGTGGACTTCTATGTCGTCTAGTTCTGTGTTTCCACTTCACTCGGGACGAACTGTGTGACTCTTTTGTTTTTCATGTGCAAAGTCAAGTGCTTCTCGTCAGCTTCCATGTCATGTGCTCCATCACGCTTGTGAGAACTCACGCTGCTGACATGTGCTCCATCACGCTAGTGAGAACTCAGGCCGACATGTGCTCCGTCACGCTAGTGAGAACTCAGGCCGACATGTGCTCCGTCACGCTAGTGAGAACTCAGGCCGACATGTGCTCCATCACGCTAGTGAGAACTCACGCTGCTGACATGTGCTCCATCACGCTAGTGAGAACTCAGGCCGACATGTGCTCCATCACGCTAGTGAGAACTCACGCTGCTGACATGTGCTCCATCACGCTAGTGAGAACTCAGGCCGACATGTGCTCCATCACGCTAGTGAGAACTCACGCTGCTGACATGTGCTCCATCACGCTAGTGAGAACTCAGGCCGACATGTGCTCCATCACGCTAGTGAGAACCCACGCACTCACGCTCACATGCGCTTCATCACGCTAGTGAGAACCCACGCTGACATGTGCTCCGTCACGCTAGTGAGAACCCACGCTGACATGTGCTCCGTCACGCTAGTGAGAACCCACACCCTCGGGTTGTTGTCATGCTGCCTTTTGAGACGTCCTCTTATTGGAACTCGGGCCAGGCTTTTGTTCTTCTCGTCCCCGAAGGGTTCCCAAACGACAGGGTTCCCAAAACAACAGGTTTCCCAAAACGACAGGGTTCCCCAAACGACAGCGTTCCCAAAACAACAGGTTGCCCAAAACGACAGGGTTCCCAAACGACAGCGTTCCCAAAACGACAGGGTTCCCCACAAACGACAGGGTTCCCCAAAACGACAGGGTTCCCCACAAACGACAGGGTTCCCAAAACGACAGACCGGAGAACGTTCAAAGTTAAAGGAGTTAAAAGTGTAATGACTCCCCTGGGCGCCGCCCCCTTCTCAGAGTCCATAAAACAGGACGGTAAAAAGCACTGTTTCTCTCGGCCTGAGTGGAAGTTCTAATCAAGGTCTATAAATTAGGAGCCACAGAGTCGTGATTTGTGTTAAGTAAACAAGTCCGGAGCAGCTGCCAGAGGCTCTGTGTTTTACTGCCCCGCGGGCCTGGCAGCCAGCGCTGCCCAAACACACTTCGGATCGCGCCCCCGCTCACCCATTGGTGGCCGCCGCCGGATCTGCCATAGAAACAAGACCGTCGTCGTGATCTAGACCCACCGATGAGTCCGAAGTACCTCGCTAGATGTAATAGGTGACCGTGAACCTCGCATTCCTTCGTGTCGGAGGAGGTGACCTCGGATCCGGGATGAGACGACGGCCCTCGGTGCTGCTCTCTCTCTACTACTACTATGCTTCCCGTTGACGGCAAAACAAACTGGCCTGAGATCAGTGTTTTGTTTGTTTTGATGTGCCTGGCGGCTCGGCAGAGAGGACTGTGGGACGCCTGGCTGCGGCACGGGGCCGGCGGCGTGTTTTTAAAGTGATTCCATATTTCCATCGAGAGTCGAGACCGCGCACCTGTTGACTGTGGAGTGTCTCACTGTCACTCTCTTACTGTCTCTCTGTTACTGTCTCACTCTGTTACTGTCTCACTCTGTTACTGTCTCACTGTCACTCACTCTTACTGTCTTACTGTTACCGTCTTCTTACTGTCACACTCGCGCACTCTTTTACTGTCTTACTACATTCACTCTCACAGTCTTACTCTCACCGTCTCACTCTTTCTGTCTCACTGTCTCATTTGATCTTACTGTCCTTTTCTCCATTCACTGTAAGAATGCCTGGTGGGGTCAGTGTGTGTGTGTGTGCGTGCGCGCCGTTGTCTTCATGTTCAGTGGAGTGCTTGTGGCTTTTGTGTACTGTGTGTACGACGTGTGTGCGTACCGTGTGTGTGTGCGTGCCAAGAGAACACTGCTGTCTCAGCGTCTGCTCCTGGTCTGTCTCTCTCTCTCTCTCTCTCTCTCTCTCTCTCTCCGATCATGCTTCTTTTTCACGAGCGATTTACATGCATAGATGTGCCTTCTATGCATACTGTACGCCTGTGTGATGATAACTATAATAGAAACACAGTAATCTCTTCAGTCCAGGACTTGGAACCCAGTTACACTTAAATGTGAATATTCTGTCATCCTGAACGAGAGACGTGGTGGAGAGGAACGGTCGCGATGCAAAAAAAACAAACTATATTTTTTAACTTGTATATTGTACATGAATTATCTTGTAGAAGAGAATGTACTTACTAAAAACATATCTAAATGCCAATAAGATATAGTGTATGTGTATTTCCTAGAGCTCTCTCTCTCTCTCTCTCTCTCTCGGTCGTGGAGTGGAAGCTCCAGAGGTTTATCGTATTGTATGACTTTCAATGCAGGTAACCAACGTGTTAAACTTCCTCCAATAACAATAAATGGCTAGCTCACGCCTCATTTTGCATTGTTGTTTTTGTGTGTGTGTGAGAGAGATTCACATAGTCCTACAATTGGTTCTCTTTCGTGTGCATAAAGAAAGCCACATCTACTTCGCTTCTTTAGGACACCTTGTGTATACCTAGAACAAGAAGGGGGACCCTGATGGAAACAAGACAAACGTCTTTCTCTGGTCTGCATCCCCTTATTAACAATTGTGTGTATTGAGCCGTACTGTATATTGTACCCATTCTGCAATCTGTTAAATAAAGTTTTCATTCATTCATTCATTCAAGGAGGGCTGCAGCGTATTTGTGGTGTGAATCCTGTGTCTTTTTGAAGGTGCTCTTGGATGAGGGAAGTCAGTTGAATACAAATAAGGACGTTCCAGGCACTCTTCTTGTATATAAAAAAGGCTTTAATAAATAGCTTACCGTACTTTTCGCACTATAAGCCGCACCTGACTATAAGCCGCAGCAGCTAAATTGAATGATGTGTACATATATAAGCCGCACTGGACTATAAGCTGCAGGTGTTTTAATGTTTAATTACCATTATGTAATTAGCATTGGGACACAATACTGTCGGACAAATAACAAGAATTAACTCATTTACAAGTTGTATTAAGTTTAGCAAATAAGGGAACAGATAAATAACATTTCAATGCAGTCAAAAAAAGCTATATTTTGATTTTTACATTTTCGGGTTTGGTCACGTCGAGTCACATATAAGCCGCACCGTTATATAAGCCGCAGGGTCGAAAAATGGGGGGAAAAGCCGCGGCTTATAGTCCGAAAAGTACGGTAGTTCATATTAGAACCATTAAAAAAACACCCACATGTTTCGGCCTCTCTATTGGCCTTTTATTGGCCTTCTTCAGGGCATACATACGTACAAATGACTAGTAAACAGAGCTATATACAAGATGGAGGCTGTGCTGATTGCTCTATTGAGCTCAGGTGGTCTCTAGGTGTTTGAGGACCTCTAGAGGCTCATACTGTTGTGACAGCTAGACCTCAGGCTGACTAGGTACACACACACCTGAGCTCAATAGAGCAATCAGCACAGCCTCCACCTTGTATATAGCTCTGTTCACTCATTTGTATGTCTGTATGCCCTGAAGAAGGCCGATACTAGAGAGGCCGAAACATGTTGGGTGTTTTCTAATGGTTCTAATATGAACTAAGCTATTTATTAAAGCCTTTTTTTTTTATATACAAGAAGAGTGCCTGGAACTTCCTTATTTTTATTCACCTTGTTGTGTATACCGTTTACTTTGACTTTTTTTCTCATAGTATATATTCAAATTCTTTGCCATATTTATTGTAACATATAATATAACCGATAGGGCATTATACATAAGACCCTCATCTGCACCTTTGTTTACACTGCTTATTTTTCCTCATATTCAGTTAATTATATTGTTTACACGTGTTTATTTGTATCATATTTTTTTATATTCAGATTGAATTGTATCGCCTATATATTTATGTCTTTCTACTGTTACCCTGCCCATACCTGCACCTCCCCTCCCCCTCCCCATGCTGCTATGCAGCCTGAATTTCCCCCAGGAGATCAATAAAGGAATCATCTCTAACCAACCGAGGTGCTTGGATGTGAGTGCAGGCCAGAGTGAGGGGTGAATTCAGCTACGCTTGGGAGGACAATGTAATAAAACCTCTTTTTATTTAAATCAAAGCATCTCAGGTTCATTGTTATGCAGCCCTGGTGCAGGTTTGCATATAGCTGCAACATTATTTATTTTAATATAGTATAGGCCGAATTCATCCTTTATTTATTTTAAGCCTTAACACATTCCCTGCCACGCTTATATCTATCAATGTTTGATCTCTGCCACCAGTCTAAGCCTATGGAGATATTTACCTTCTTTGCAGGCCTATAACTTTTTTAATTGTATTGCTAAATTGACATTACTATGGCCCATTCAACGTCAATTATCTATCATTCAGAACGTTTTACTTTTTCATTCACAGGTTCATACGAAAATACCGTCTAGAATATAAATATGTTTTTATCGTTTTCTGCAGTAATCCCTAGAACGTGAGCTATAGGCATAAACGCATATATAGATTATCAAATGCCGTTTGTTGGCGTTACACGCTATATTAAAAATGTCAACTGTACATGATCCTAAACGTTATGACTGATCATGCGCGGGGGGGGGGGGGTCGTTTATAGTTCCGTGATCGTCGGTAAATGCTTTATGTAGTATGGGTGATATATTGATCGGAGCAGTTTGCGTGGATAATAATAAACAAACGCGCTGAAAATTACGTCAGCGTCCTCTTACCGTTGGCCGGTGAGACTGGAGCAAAAAGATCCCACTTATGTGACGTCGATCCATTTCCGGTTTGTATAATAATAATAACAGCCCAAATCATGTCGATTATTGAGTTATGGCAGCGATCCATATACACGGTGTGTGTCTCGAGTCCCGCGACAATATGCGAGTGCCGGACGCATTTCCAAGACGCACCGAGATTGACTCTGCCATTTCTGGTTTGGCAACTCGCCGATCATCCACCAGGGGGCAGTATTGAAGTGTTGCAGAGTTGTGCCGGCTCACACAGCATCAGACCAGGCTCTGTGAGGGAAATATGAATAACATGGCGAAAAAATGAAATATGATCTCAATAACGTCGTACGCCGTGGAATGGCAGATTTAGCATGAACTTGAATCACGTATGACGTTTTTGGCGCAGGATGTGTTAAATATGGTTTTGGTATAGGAAGGTATTGGTAACAGGGTTTTGTATGTTTCAAGAATCAAGAGGTTTATTTGTCACATACATACCAGGGCATACAGTGAAATGCGGCTGGTCATGCCCGCATCGATTGTGCAATAATACAATAATAAAATAGACGGAAGAAAAACAGGTAAGACATACGATGTGCATGATAAAAATAGACATGCTAAATTCCTGAGAAGGCACTGGTTCCTATGTACACTACTATACAATATACAATTTTAACTCCGTCATTATGTTATACTTACTATATCTATACTATACAAGAACCACATCTGTTCTTTCCTTAAAGTGACTTATCCTCTTAGCATGTGCCGTCCCTCTCACAGGACGTTTTTTAGGACGATTTGCCCACCGGCACTTTGGCGACCCCTAGTGGCTCGGGTGTGCATATTTTGTAATACAATATATATATCGAATTGAAGGCTTATTTGTTGCCCGTCGATAGCGATAAAATCCGACAGAATCCGTTCAGCGGTTCTCGAGTTACATGCCGGTATTTGAGGCTTGTGCAAAATACCACTCCCGACTCTTGGCGCAGTAGTTCCGTCAATCTAGATCCGATCTCGAAAATGATTGTGGAGGTGGCTTTCCAATGAGTGTGGCTTTCCAATGATACCCCACCTGGGGATGTATGAATCAGGGATCTGGTGAAAAACTTAACGAGCGAAAACAGGACGAGAAAAACAGCCGAATGCACACTTTACCAAAATCACTCATTTCTCAATGGATCTTTATGAAATTTGGACATGTACTACATAAGGCTTCAGGCTATGGCTGTCTGGATTTGTAAGCCATACCACCTTCTGGGGAAATACTACCTCTGGACTACTAACTACTACAGAAAAACTTGAGTAACAAGTTTTTATTTTTTTTTTTTATTTTTTTTATTATTGCAAAACAAAACTTATTAAAAGTCAGTACTCAACACACAATGTATAATGAAACTTTCAGTAAAGGTGGTTAAAATATATGCAAGTACAGAAACAGGATAAAACAAAAATAGTCAATAATAGTAACACGTTTTTCTACAACTCAAGTTCAGACCTATGTTACTCTATTACGCATTAGCACTAAAAGTGAAATTTCTTTCTGGAATCAGAAACTTCATAATGTCATCTTTCAAAAGAGACCAGGCTCATGCATGTGCTATAAGTATAAAGTATGTTGTTTTGGTTTGCAAAAAAAAGTATGCAGTCCTCAAAAACGAAAACTAAAATGGCCAGGAGACTCATTGCAGGTAGTTTGACCTGTAGACCAGGTAGGAAGGGAACGGGGTTCATATTAATATTACACTGGCTGTGGTGTAATAGCTTGTCTCCTAATTTTGTATTTGGGTCAGGTTGACGGGTCATCATCTCCTGGTTCCCCACTGCAGCGGCAAAAGATCTTGCCAAGCTGCAGCGGGTGATTCGCTCTGCGGAGAGGGTGATCGGCTGTCCCCTGCCCTCCCTCAGGTCCCTGCACGACTCCAGGGCGCTGAAGAGGGCGAGGAAGATCATGGCCGACCCCTCCCACCCCGGTCACAGCCTCTTCACCCTGCTCCCCTCTGGGAGAAGGCTGAGGATCCCAAAGGCTGTGAAAGCTCGTCACAGACTGAGCTTCTTCCCCTCAGCCGCCAGGCTGATCAATGCCTCAGGCCCCCCTCCCCCCCTCGGTCCCCCCCCCCTCCCCCACTCTGCCCCCAAGTGACACTGGCACAATGACACTGACTGCACTGCACTAGTCCTTACTGGAACTCTGCACTCTTCACTTTATATATATGTATTTATTTAATTGATTAATCCCCCACTGCACTGTTTTTTGTCCTGTGTCTGTGTTAGTGTTTGTCGTTTATTGTGAAAAAAAGAAAGGAAAAAACGCATAAACTAACGCTGCAACAATTACCAATGTGTTTTACACAAATGGCTTAATAAAGGAATCTGAATCTGACCCAGTTTCATCTATACCGCTTCGTGTATTACATACCTTGTGATTTTATTTGGTTGTTAGATGTGTGTTTTAAATTATTTCCCTTCTTACATCTGTGATGTATGTATCATCTGTCTCTTCTATTCTATTTTATTGTCTTTTCCCCTTTCCTTGTCACCCTTCGAGAGGTCCTTTTGTCCTCTCGCATCATTGTAAATAAGAATTGGTTAACTAAAAGGTTAAATTAAATACCCCAGAAAGGCTGAAAAACGCAACCCCCGGAACAAAGTACATTTTCCACCCTGTTGTAGACCCACGTGTCCCCCCCCCCCCCCCCCTGTGTTGTACACCCATGTGTGTCCCCCCCCCCCCCCTCCATCACACCATGCTGTGGCAGCCCCCCCCCCCATCACACCATGGCTGTGGACGATGACCAAACGTCTGAGGTGCGTTCGCTGCCAATTTATGTTCCCCGCATGCGATAATACCGCTGAGTGGATGCAGGGTCTCATTGGAGCAGCGGGGCAGTTAGCGCGGCTGGAGAACGGCCAATCGGAGTGCAGGATTTGAAGGGCAAGCATTCCACGAGGAAAGAGAGCCTAATAGCTTAACTGAAGTGGACACTTAATGATCGAAGAATCCCGCTGTATTGATCCATGTTCCTCCTCCCAGGACCAGCGCAGAGCTCCCCGCGCGCAGCCGTATAGCTCAGGAGCCCCGTCAGTGCTGTTGTTGAGCGGCGGCCATTGATCGCATTGGCCTTCTTCCAGGATTGCATTAGGCCTCGCCCGCTGATGCGTAAACCCCCGAGCGCTGGCTGGCTTCACACCAGTGTTATTTTAGCTTAATCCCCGTTCTAACACTGTGGATGTAGGCGGTGGCGATGGCCAAGATCATCATCATCATCAAACCTTTATTTGTATCTAGGCAGGTTAGTTATAAGAACAAGTTTTTATTATTTTCAATAACTGCCTATTTGGGGGTAAGAAGCCCCCTAGGGGAAAGGGGATGGGGGATGAAATTAAATAAAACACAAAGGAACATTATTAAAAAGGCAGGACATACGATACAGAGCAACAACTGAACTGAGCAGCAACAACAACTGACGGACAACAGAACAGACCATTTTCACTGTGAATTGAAAATGGGGGACCCTGATGTAAACAAGACGAAAGTCTTTCTCTGGTCTGCATCCCCATATTAACAATTGTGTGTATTGAGCCGTACTGTATTGTACCCATTCTGCAATCTGTTAAATAAAGTTTTCATTAATTCATTAATTCATTCATTCATTCATTCATTCATTCATTCATTCATTCATTCAACAATAGTGGCAGCATGGTGTTGGCACACGGAGAAGCAGCTACATGAGTGCTCTAGGGAGTTTGTTAAAGTTTCCTTACAATCTAATTGAAATAAACGTTTCCATATTTAAGTTTTTTTTGTAGTGTGTTCCAGCTATCAGCTGCCTCGTACTGAAAGGAGGAACGGCCTTGTGAGGAGTTGGCATGGGGGGGGGGGGGGCGTTTACCAGGATATGTGTGGCTGCTGACCGGGTGTGGTCATTCGGGAGTGGACGAGGGTGGACTAGGCGAGTAAGGCGAGGGGGAGTACGGCCTAGAAGTGTTTTATATACAAAGGTCAGCCAGTGGATGTTGCGTCTAATTTCCAGGGAGGAAATTATGCGATCCTCTCTGCTTCACAAATGGATCCGAACGGAATACATAACTCGCTTGCAAATCGGAATATGACGGATATTTTGAGCTCCGAGCCTTGACATTAAAGCCTTTGTCCTATTTCAATACAAGCGCTTGTTTCCCTATGCTTTCTCTTTTGTTGTTGCTGTTCTTAGCTCTATTCTATTTAAATCTTTCAAAAATGTTCTTATGTACCCCAGTTGCTATTGCATGTACATATACGTGTAATAAAACACAAATTGTGTTTTATTACACGTATATGTAGTATGTACATGCATACCAACAATTTCGCCTGTTTTATTCTCCACCCATCGTTCATCCATAGCGACACTACCATCACCGACATCCAAGAAGGGGGATACCCCCTTTGAACGGCCCTTCTAAGGTTTCTCTCCTCCACATTGCCTGTGGTGCATTTTTTCCTATTGCTAGGTGTTTTGTTGAATCTTTCGGCCGCGTGATTGAAGCTGTTCTCCAGGATGGGACTGTTGATTGTTCTCTTTGTGGTTCTGCTTCAGCCTCAGAGACCCAGGAACACATGTGCCATGTGCCATGTCTAGTATTGGTGGGTTGTAGTTCTGACCACAAAGACTCAGGTTGACCAACTTTACAAATAATAAACTAAAACGATGCCTCCATTGAATGAACTCCAATGAACGGTCCTTTTTTTTTTTTTTGATCCACTTTTTCTCCCATTTTTTCTATATTTTCTCCCATCCCAATTTCGTATCATCCAATTCAACCCTCCCCTGTCACGAACGCTGTTTCTTGCCTCCCACAAGCCGGCTGCAATGTGGACTAAGTCATACATAGCACAAGTCCCCTCCGTTACTTGAGGTAACAGCAGTCGCATCTTTTCACCTGCGCAGCTCGATCTCTCAGATGTCGAGGAGTAACGCGTGGGAGGCTCACGCTGCCCCCGACACTTCCTGATTCTACTGCGCAGGCACACCAACCGACCTGTAGGAGTCGCTTGTTCACAACGTTCGATCCCCACCCTTCAGTTTTCCCTCCCCGTAATACGGCCAATGTGTATTACTGCGGACGACCAGCTAAACTGAAAACAATGTGGAGAGCTGGATTCGAACACGCGAATCCTAGCGTCTCCACACTGGTGGCGAGTGCCTTGCCCACTACACCACCTAGCCGCCCTCCAATGAACGGTCCTTAAAGCTCGAGATTCTCCCCTCTGTTGCAGAGTTTAAAGCCTTGATCTCCAACTTTTGTCAATCAAGTTGTACGTGTTTTAATTAGTGCTGTCAGGCGATAATTTTTTTTTATCTAATTAATTACAGGATTTGTAATTAATTAATCTAATTAATCGCATTTTAATCGCATAACCATTTAGGCCTGATATTTTATATTCTATAATCATATTTCAAATGGCATGTGTCCGGATGGCAGAATTCAGTACTGTATCTACAAAACCTTCTGTTTAATCATCTTCCATTTATTAATTTGCTTAGATTTTTCAGGTCTGGTCAATTTTAGCATTTAGTGTTATTCACAGTTAAAGATAAAAAAAAAATCTCATTTGGTTCATCACAATTGACTCAAGCCTAGTAACAGACACAGTATTTCTGACACTGGGAATACATTCCCTGAGATCCATACATGTCCCTAGAATCAGATACCAAGAACATGCAAATGGACCATATTAAAAAAAAGTCTGTAAATGTGTATTCTATCTTCTTATGGAATGAATGAGATAAAAAAAAGTATTTAAAAAAGAATTATATATATATATTTTTTTTATTATTCATTTTGAGTTAATTTTCATAACGCGATAATTTGCTGTGTAATTAATTAATCTAATTAACGTGATAAACTGACAGCCCTAGTTTTAATTAATTTGTTATCCTTACTTTTGTCTCACCTTGTTGTCTTATTGTTATGGTTTTATATGCTGTGTGATTTTATATGTTATATGTCTGTACACTCGACGTGACTGTAAATGAGGGAAACCTCGTCGCCTCTCGAGTTTCAATAAAGGTTTGAAACTGAATGAAAGGGGGCGGCTGGGTGGCGCAGCGGAAATTGCGCTCGTCACCAACGCATGAGACACCGGGTTCGACTCCGGCTGTCGGCGTTGCCTCCGGCTTTAGGCCGGCCGTCATACTAACTCAATTGGCAGAGT
The DNA here is from genome assembly GCF_963971535.1 of Notolepis coatsorum. Lineage (NCBI taxonomy): Eukaryota > Metazoa > Chordata > Actinopteri > Aulopiformes > Paralepididae > Notolepis > Notolepis coatsorum. The sequence goes on along the minus strand of NC_140175.1, from coordinate 4,413,487 downwards.
TAGCGGGTGGAAGTGGATGGGTGGTAATCTGGACGTTGTGGACAGCGACTCCTACAGGTCGGTTGGGGGACGCCTGCACAGCAGAGACAGGAAGTAGCGGGGGTAGTGTGAGCCTCCCACACGTTACACCTCGCCAATGAGAGTCCGCGCTGGCAGGTGAAAAGATGTGACAGGCTGCCTCCTCGTGTACCGGAGGGGACATGTGATGCAAGGCTTCTATCCTCCCTACAACCGACCTGTGGGGGGCATATGCGAGCAATGTTCAAGACAGGGGAGGGGAGAATTGGAAAGAGCGAAATTGGGATGGGAGAAAAAAATGTATAAAAATTAAATAAGGAGAAAAAGTGGATAAAAAAAAACTGAATGAAAGGCAGCATTTCATCAGAGAACGCACGATCAGCAAAGAGACTGAAACAGAAACAGGAAGGCTCATCTTGCAGGGAATGAGGTTCTTATTACACGTACTGCTGAGATACACGAGAGCTGTTCCACGAGAGACCTTCACAGAGGTCCTGAGAGCTCCTCTCCTCTCCGTTAACGTTCCATAAAACCCTCAAATACACACAGAAGCCGTCTGGATGGAGAGATATTACTCCAGGTAAAGGGGGAAGTGTGTTTTTTTTTATTTATTTATTTGTTATTTTGGTTAAACTGCCCCTTTAAGTATTTATGTTAGCTAACATGTCTAGAGAGGATAAGATAAGATATTCCTTTATTGATCCCTTCGGGGAACATCATAGCAGCAGGGGGGGAGGGGAGGTACAGGTAGGGCAGGGTAATAGTAGAAAGACATAGATATAAGCAATGCAATTAGATCTGAAATATAGAAATATGAGAAGAACAATATTTCTTTCTAACCCGTTTACCACTCATTCAGAAAGTTAAAGGAATACTTCACCCATTTCTACATCAGTTCACTCTCCAATATGATGCCTTGAATTTGTGAAGATTTTTCTTTTTTCCATCCATGGTGAAGGTAGAATAAATACATGGTGGCATGTTTCCTCCTGGCTGTGCGTCTATAGATATAGTATCTACAGATATAGATATAGTATCACTATCTACAGATATAGATATAGTATCTACATATATATAGTACACAGTAAATTTTACTCAAACTGAGTCCATTTGAGCCCAAGTGAGTACAATTTTACTCAGTTTGAGTAAAATTTACTCAGCAAAATTTACTGTGTATCTACAGATATAATTATAGTATCTACATATATATAGTATCTACAGATATATAGTATCTACAGATATATAATATTTACATATATATAGTATCTACAGATATATAGTATCTACAGATATATAGTATCTACAGATATATAGTATCTACAGATATATAATATTTACATATATATAGTATCTACAGATATATAGTATCTACAGATATATAGTATCTACAGATATATATATATATCTACAGAGTTATGGGTTATATGCAGGTGTATAAGTAGTTATATAGAATAGAATAGAAGTACTTTATTAATCCCGAGTGAAATTCAGCACTACAGATAAACATTTACGTGGTCAAACATTTAAATAAGAGTACACAGTCAAGATATACATTCTAAAATATGTATATAAATTCTCAAACATACAGTCCAAAAATATAAAATGTACAGGAAGATACACAGGGTTTTATACAGTCCGGTGCAAAAAAACTGTAGTGCAGAGAAAAAAATCCCATTGATAGATTGTCACTCAGTGCTCAGTGAGGCACTGGACTGGTTGGTATAAGGTGTAGAATCCAAGGCGGGCTGGGTGGCGCAGCGGACATTGCGCTCGTCACCAACGCAAGAGACACCGGGTTCGAATCCGGCTGTCAGCGTTGCCTCCGGCTTGGGCCGGCCATCATACTACCTAACTCAATTGGCAGAGTTAGCGGGTGGGAAGTCGAAGGGTGGTAGTAGTCTGGTCGTTGTGAACAGCGACTCCTACAGGTCGGTTTGGGGACGCCTGCACAGCAGAGACAGGAAAATGGCGGGGGGTAGTGTGAGCCTCCCACACGTTACACCTCGCCAATGAGAGTCCCCGCTGGTGGCAGGTGAAAAGATGTGACAGGCTGCCTCCTCGTGTACCGGAGGGGACACGTGATGCAAGGCTTCTATCCTCCCTACAACCGGCCAGTGGGGGGGCATATGCGAGCAACGATCAGGGGAGGGGAGGGGAGAATTGGCACGAGAGGTCAAATTGGGACGGGGAGAAAAATCACAGAAAAAAGGAGGAGAAAAAGTAGATAAAAAAATAAAAAAATCCAGTGTATAAGGATTATATTGACACGTTAAAAGAACTGCGGTGAGTGTAGAATCAAATAAATGGTCGCTTGTCTCCTGCAGGAAGAGCTCTGGGGAAAACTGACCTCACGTGACCTGCAGGAGACTGTTTGGACGTCACGTACTGCGAGCAGCGTACACACACACACACACACACACACATACACACACACACACATACATACACACACACACACACACACACACACACACACATCAAACACTCACCATTCCTTTCTGTTATTGTACTGAGAACGTCAAACCCCCCCCCCCCCCATCATTAATTTCCTTTTACCGTCAGCAGCACAACCAAGGGTACACACCTGGGAGTGCTACATTCATTCATATTATCATACATACATTCATTTCATACATATATTTATTTATATCATCTGCTGATTTGTAGATTAATTAATTTATGTGTAGCACCTGTGTAGGACGTGTTAATTAATGATGTGTAGCACCTGTGTATGACGTGTTAATTAATGATGTGTGGCACCTGTGTAGGAAATTGTTAATTAATGATGTGTAGCACCTGTGTAGGAAGTGTTAATTAATGATGTGTAGCACCTGTGTAGGAAGTGTTAATTAATGAAGTGTAGCACCTGTGTAGGTCCAAGACACCTTCCCCCGCCCTCTCTCCACTCCTGCAGATCTAAGATGCCTTCCCCCGCCCTCTCTCCCCTCCTGCAGATCTAAGATGCCTTCCCCCGCCCTCTCTCCACTCCTGCAGATCTAAGACGCCTTCCCCCGCCCTCTCTCCCCTCCTGCAGATCTAAGATGCCTTCCCCCGCCCTCTCTCCACTCCTGCAGATCTAAGACGCCTTCCCCCGCCCTCTCTCCCCTCCTGCAGATCTAAGACGCCTTCCCCCGCCCTCTCTCCACTCCTGCAGATCTAAGACGCCTTCCCCCGCCCGCGGGACGTCACAGACCGCTCTCTGGACGAGATCTGGAGAAGGTCAGCAGCGGGCGCACCGGCGCGTGCCTTTCTGAATAATTAAGACCCACTTTGACCCTTTCAGCAGTCGGTTAATTATGCATTCATCATCTTTAACTACCCGCCGCACCCCCCTCGCTGACGTCGTGAGGCTCGGGGCGTGACGGGGCGTGACGGGGCTGTGTGTCCCTCTCTTGCTCGCTGAAGGACAGTGTGTCCCTCTCTTGCTCCCTGGAGAGGCTTGGTGGTGGTGGTCGGTAGAGCAGCTAGCAGTGTTCTGGATGAGTTGGAGGGGCTTGGTGGTGGTGGTCGGTAGAGCAGCTAGCAGTGTTCTGGATGAGTTGGAGGGGCTTGGTGGTGGTGGTCGGTAGAGCAGCTAGCAGTGTTCTGGATGAGTTGAAGAGGCTTGGTGGTGGTGGTCGGTAGAGCAGCTAGCAGTGTTCTGGATGAGTTGAAGAGGCTTGGTGGTGGAGGTCGGTAGAGCAGCTATAGCAGTGTTCTGGATGAGTTGAAGAGGCTTGGTGGTGGTGGTGGTGGGTAGAGCAGCTAGCAGTGTTCTGTGTGAGTTGAAGAGGCTTGGTGGTGGTGGTCAGTAGAGCAGCTAGCAGTGTTCTGGATGAGTTGGAGAGGCTTGGTGGTGGTGGTCGGTAGAGCAGCTTAGCAGTGTTCTGGATGAGTTGAAGAGGCTTGGTGGTGGTGGTCGGTAGAGCAGCTAGCAGTGTTCTGGATGAGTTGAAGAGGCTTGGTGGTGGTGGTCTGTAGACCAGCTAGCAGTGTTCTGGATGAGTTGAAGAGGCTTGGTGGTGGTGGTCGGTAGACCAGCTAGCAGTGTTCTGGATGAGTTGGAGAGGCTTGGTGGTGGTGGTGGTCGGTAGAGCAGCTAGCAGTGTTCTGGATGAGTTGAAGAGGCTTGGTGGTGGTGGTCGGTAGACCAGCTAGCAGTGTTCTGGATGAGTTGAAGAGGCTTGGTGGTGGTGGTCGGTAGACCAGCTAGCAGTGTTCTGGATGAGTTGAAGAGGCTTGGTGGTGGTGGTCGGTAGAGCAGCTAGCAGTGTTCTGGATGAGTTGGAGAGGCTTGGTGGTGGTGGTGGTCGGTAGAGCAGCTAGCAGTGTTCTGGATGAGTTGAAGAGGCTTGGTGGTGGTGGTCTGTAGAGCAGCTAGCAGTGTTCTGGATGAGTTGAAGGGGCTTGGTGGTGGTGGTCGGTAGAGCAGCTAGCAGTGTTCTGGATGAGTTGAAGGGGCTTGGTGGTGGTGGTCGGTAGAGCAGCTAGCAGTGTTCTGGATGAGTTGGAGAGGCTTGGTGGTGGTGGTCGGTAGAGCAGCTAGCAGTGTTCTGGATGAGTTGGAGAGGCTTGGTGGTGGTGGTCTGTAGACCAGCTTAGCAGTGTTCTGGATGAGTTGGAGAGGCTTGGTGGCCGGTAGACTAACAGGACCTCCACTTCGCCAACACACGCACGCACAGGGTCAGTCCTCAACTCAGAACATGTGGAACGAGCTGCCACTACAGATTATAGGCAGGCCGCCTCATCACTGCCCCATTTTAAAAGCCTCCTTATTAAGACCCACCTTTTCTCTCTGGCTAGTTTCGACACCATGTAGCAGCTTGTTGATTTTTATGATCTTATTGTTTTATTGTGTTATTGTTGTATCGTTGTTGTTGTTACTGTGTCCTTTGCTTTTAAATACTGTTAAGCACTCTTATCTATAATTTTTTTTTTTATTGTTGCCTATGTTTCTCTTTTTTTTCTCCCCCTTTTTAGCACTCTTGTTCTTTTATCTATTTTTTTTCCTATAGCCTCTGTTTGTACATCACTTTGTGCCCCTGTGGCTGTTACAGCGCTTTATAAATAAAGTTGGATTGGATTGGATTGAAACACACCGGGTGCTGTTAAACAGTAGCTGGTAGCTAATAAATAGGTAAATGGTGCATTTATATATCTGTAGGGCCAATTTGCCTATCTATGCCAGGATACGTCTTTAACGCGCCGCTCACAACCACTTTGACTTGGGCCGTCTTGTTACTCACTGTTTGATGTTGTCGATGGTTATGCGTCTTGATGGATTCGAACCGGTTGATCTTATGGAAGGACTTGTGTAAAACGTTTCAAATAATAATGGGGGCGGCAAACAACGAAACAATATAACAGGCTCCAGACTTGAACTAAAAGGTTTCAAAACAAACCGGCGCAGCAAAAGGGTTAAAATAAAC
>NC_140175.1:4397004-4407861 GCF_963971535.1 Notolepis coatsorum | reverse complement strand
CCTTTTCTCTCTGGCTTTCGACACAGCTTGTTGATTTTATGATCTTATTGTGAAGTGGATTCCCAAGCTGTCCTGTTCTGCTCTTGTTCAGAACCGGTTTGGGCTGGTACTCTGCGTTGTGATTCAATACCTTAAAGCTCTGGGAATCACTTCTGTTCAAACTGGCTGAGCAGGCAGAAGGAATTAGGAGGAAGGTAGTTTAACAGTTGTTTAATCAAAGTTTAAGAGTGTATACAAATTACAATAAGAAGACGCTATGGTTGTGATCACAAACACTATGCCGTGAATGATAACAACCAGACTAATATTACAGTATAAAGAATGATAGTTGATAAGTTGTTGATGGTCTCTTGTTGTCTGATAACCAAGAGTTGGTTTTCCCTCCAAAAAGTCCTTTGTTCTCGTTGCCTGCTTCCTTGCCTTGAGTGTGGATGGTGGAGAGGTCTGTCCTGTGGGTTCGTTGGTTTCAGAGTCCCTCTCCCCCCATCACACACCCATTCTTATAGCCCAAGGCCCAGTGTCTCGGAGTTGATGACATCATCACATTATTGCCCCAATCACAAGCCTGCTAAGCTTGTATTTGAAAAATAGGGGTTTGGCTTAATAGCCCAACCCCCTTCACATAATACTAACAGAGGCTGTCCCAAACCATCTACCTTAAACATTGCATTATTTTCATTTCAACATTGCATCATTTTCATTTAAACATTGCATCATTTTCATTTACTAATATTTATATTTGAATTACAATTGCCCACATAAACACAGATATATTTCTTTATCACTAAGTCTACTGACTTTCAGAAAATATCTAACAAATCTAATCATTTACAAATCAATATTGAACATAAATGAAAACAGCACAGACACATTAACTAATTGTAGACATTTAAGTATAACCAAACCTAATTATATTTTAACTTACTTCAATGACTTAATTCAAGATTATAAGTACAATATACCAGGATTTCAATAGTGATCTTCTCTGTGTGTGTGTGTGTGGATGTGTATTTGAAAATGTGTGTGTGTGTGAGTGTGTGTGTGTGTGTGTGTGTGTGTCTATGTGTGTGTATGTGAGTGACTATATGTGTGTGTGTGTCTATGTGTGTGTGTGTATTTGAAAATGTGTGTGTGTGAGTGTGTGTGTGTGTGTGAATGTGTGTGTGAATGTGTGTGTGTGTGTGTGTCTATGTGTGTGTGTGTGTGTGTGTGTCTGTGTGTGTGTGTGTCTATGTGTGTGTGTGTGTCTGAATGTGTGTGTGTGTGTGTGACAGGAAACTCCAGCGAGATAACATGTCTACGTGACCTTTTGTCTTTGGCAGACCAGTTGGCTCTTTGATGTCTCCTAAAAGGAGACATGTTTCTCTAGAATTTCCTGCCCTTTGTTCTGACCCACCCCCTAAAGGGAAGTAAGTCTTACCCCAGCTGCCACTATGTGCAAATGCCCTCCTGGGGTGACAATGGCAATCAGTCTATGTAAACACACACACAATCTATGAATTATTGTTTTGAGAGCCAAGTATTTCCACACATTAGTTAATCATGAGTCTATGTTTGGGAATTTACCACAGTTCCCCACTTGGATAGTTTACCTATCCTTAATATGTCAAACATAGATATCAATCTCTACACACTACTATCTAGATAACACTTAAGACATTTTAAATCATATTAGGATAACATATATATGGTTTGCCACACTCAGATCCTAAAATTCAAATTAGCCATTTCAGTTTTTGTGATCATGTGCACAGTCTTTAATAACTTGTTCTCGTACCAAGATCAATGGAGCATTTGAGGAGGGGGGTCCATGTTTTCTAGATTTGACCCTGCCTCCTCTTTATTGCTCAGAGCTGGTGCAATATCACGACTGCTGGGTGCAACTCAGAAAGCAAATTGCCTTTCTAATACACCCCATCTTCTGTCAAGCACATCTTGACTCGTGTTGACCTCTCTTAGGGGGTAGAGCCCCCTGCTGTATCTTCTATTGCTGTCACAGCGGTGGGGAGGTTGTCGCTTGCTGCTCGACCCTCGTTGACCCTCGGATTAGTGGAAGAGGTTTGTTTCTCCTCCCCTCCGCCTGGTCGTCGATAGGGGCGATAGCAGCTCCCCCCCCTCGCTTGTTGACCCCCTGGTCAATAGTTGAGGCCTTGCTTCTGTTGACAGCCGGAGTTGTTGCTGTCTCCTCGTTGGTTGTCTGTCGTTCCCCTCTGAAGCCTCAAGACTCGGTCACTGCGTTGGCCAAGACTCTCCCGGCCCGAGAGGTAGGCGTCTCCTGGTTCTCCGCAGTGTTGTGGTTCCCCATGGAGCCGCTGGGTGGACACTAGCCAGTGTCCTGGATCAACGGTACCGATGGAGTCCTCGGTCTTCCTTGTACCACTCTCTGATGACTGCGGATCCCCCAATCTCCCACCCGTATCCTGTAGTGAATATATATCGCTTCGGGGACAGTGCGGATCACTTCTACCACAACAATTGATTGAGAATCCATAATTTTCCTCCCTCAGACTCTCTTTACTGGTCTGAGCTTTGACAACTTTCTTTTCCAAATCATTTATCTATATATTTCATGGTTTTTAGATCATTAATTTCAAAATTCTGAAAAATTCACATGGCTCTCATTATATTATGCTGTCAAAACAGTATACTCCTCCACCTCTCGATGTGGAATACACATTCAAACATCGTTACCGTCTTCCTCTGGTTTTGGACAGCTGCACCCCGGACCGGACGGTCAGTACTGACACCCATTCTCCCAGTAACCTGTATGGCAACAAATCACAGTCCGCCTTAAACACACATCTTCCACATCACAAGCCAATTATCAATTGCACATGTTCACACCCTACACAAGACTAATTTGGCCAATAGCGACCAAATCTATTGAGCTTCATTAATGTACAGAGAATCATGCTTCCCAACACTATCACCAACCACGACACACCCCCAGCCCCTAAAACTGGGTATTCAATGGGCGGAGAACAAAAATCCATAACTAGCTCATGTTCCTTCACTTTGTTCCCAGTCCATTTTACAGACATATACTACCCCGACCTGATGTGTCGAGATCACTCCCAGCTTGCCAGGCACCCTAAGAAAAAAAACACAGAAAGAAAGAAAACAGAAAACAAAACACAAAGAAAACGCTGCCAAACCAATAAATGAAAAAATAAACCAAACTTGTGCTTTAACTAAGAAACAAAAAGGGAAATCAAATGAATAAACAAAATGTACGCTCCCGGCCTAAGCCAGGAATTGCTCGTAACACACTAGAAAAGAGAAGTAAAAATAAAAGTAAATATACACCTATCCTATTGCTCATAACTGTTAACACGCTTCTATCAATACTATAAAATACTAGAAACAACTATGAGTCTTTTTAATTTCTTAATCATGCAGTCCACCTCTTGATCAATCTGAACGTTGACCAAGCATGGATAATTTACTGATCACTAGCTGCCGCAGTGTCACATCATCACACTGTCTAATATTGATTAACTGTTTAACATAATTCGATCCTCTTGTTAGTCTGATTAGTTCATGCATTTGTCAGTCACCCATACATCCGTTTTTAGTAACTTTAATTCATAATCTAATCACCTAACACCTCTACCTATTTTTTATTTTTTATTCTAATCTAATTAGGAGCATATTTTATCATTCAATATATCCCACCTCTACCCTAGTCAGTTGCATATATTTTTATTCTGCCGGTGGCCTCTGCAGACATGACCTTTGAAAATGACCTTTCACTCCACAACCCCAACAACACTGGCGGTCTCCCCCGGGTTGTGGGACCCGGTGGGTCAGTTGCCTGTGACCGGATGACCCTGGGGTCATCGGGCCCAGAACATGTCCTGGTGGTATGCCATCATCGCCATGGTTCCCTGGAGCCTGTTCGGAGGAGAAAGCCACGTACCTATTTGGTCCAGTCACAGTTCCTTGAGAGGGGCCCGTGGTTGGGAGGGGCCCGCCACCTGTTTCTGTACAAACACGCCCTGTTGTGGATAGATGGTCCCGCTCTACACAGTCCCGAGAAATGTGTCCGAGGGTCCCACACGTCCAACAATGCACCTGCCGCACACGGTAGCCATTCGGATTCCTGCCTCTGCCTCCACCTTTATGTCGTGGTTGCCACCTCGTGGGTGGTCTTATTGGAGTTTGTTGTTGTTCTGGCACGGGACCCCCTTGTGGCCCCAACTGGGCCTGTCTCTGGCCATCTGGTTCTCCAGAGGGAGAGGGAGAGAGGTGATTGGAACCCGTCTCCCCTCCGGGCTGTGTGGGCTGGAGTAGGCCTTGGAGATAGTCCACTACCCGTCTAGCCTCGGCTAGCTGTTCTTCGAGAGGGAGGCACGTCTGTAACTGGCAGTCATCTGCAACGGACACTTCAGCGTGGATTGACTCGGGTAATACAGCTGTCTCTGGGTCGCTTGCTGCAACGACTCCCTGTGGCGGAGTAAAAGACATTATTTCCAGTCCCTCCGTCTCACTGGACACTAGAGGGGAGTCGATCACATTCCAGTCAATCAAGTTAACGTCCAATTCGGTCAATGTAATGTCTGCAGAGGTTATCGGCACTATCTTGATTTGGGTACGCATTCTATACCGGCCTCCTTTAACTACAAGGTTCTGTAATGGCCTGAATATCTTTGGCCATCTTTTCGTCACTTTTATTGTGACATCTCCAGTCGTTGAAATAGACAGATTGTCTACCCTTCCTATGGTCAGTGCATCTAACCCTCCGGTTGCTCCTATCTGTGTACTTTCCATTCTCACCTTTCTCCAAACACTCGTAACGTCACCGTTTGGAAAGCAAGTTTCTCTGTATTCAAACTATTTTTACCAAACTTGAGTTAATTTCACTCACACTTTTATATTGGTGTAAACAGGAATTGATAATCTCGGTCTTGTGATACTATACCCCCTGACTGTCAACAGTCTCTTTGATTTCCCTGTTGGGGTTCGGAATTGTCAGCGCTGGCCATCCGTCCTGGAGCAGCTGTGAAGAGAGGAAGCAAAAAATACACTTAATTTTCAGTGACATTTGCCATTCACAATCCATCATTTGTCTTTAAGCATGGAATGTCGGGCATCTCCTATACTAAGATCACTTGAGAGCATTTGTGCAATCTTCGTTTTTGATTTATCAATGACACAGCCTTAATCTTTTTCCAGTTGTCTCCATTGGAAACTCAGACTCTCAATCCTGTTGTCCTGATCCTCCTTAATACCACTCCGGGGAACTTATTTTTCATCAGCTGTTCCCTTCTGTTGGTCAATCAGAAATTCGTTATTTACAGCCTATCATTTCTAAACATCTGTATCGGACATTGTAATTTAGGTGAATAATCTCACTTTTACTCTAATCGTTCTTTGCAAATGACTATGTGTATGTGTAACTATATTTATTTCTGTCCGTGAAAGCCTAGTATGTATTTCGCTCATATTACATTATACATATCAGTAACATACATATCTTCCATTCACAATCTCTCACACAGTTACTATATATCCCCCGTAACACCTAACCCCTTAGGTGTTAAAATAACGCTCTTCTCACGGGAACAGAAATCAATTTTCAGTGCCTTATGTCACTGAAGTCCCCGTGCATTTAGAACAGTGTCACACAACCCGTTCATAACCACAGGCGGCGACACCATTCCCACATTGAAAATCCTGCCGACCAATGACATTCCACTGGCCAACTCGTCCTGTGGCCCACGGCATCACCCCCAGTTTGCAACCTGGAACGCGAAACCCCGGGCCCCCTACTCAAGGATATTCAAAGATCATTCCACTCACAACCACTGCCACACACATACAGCACCTCTGACACCACCGTAACCAGTCACCCAAATACTCACACACAATATAATTCGACGCGCGTAGTGTGGCAGCGAGCCTTTGACGAGCGCACGCATAGCGCACCCCCGTTAATGCGCGGTGGCAGACAGCGAGCCCACCCCCGCCACGACGTTTAGCAGTTCCCGTACCCCTGGTAAAATGAAAAATGTGCGCAGTGTGGCAGCGAGCACCGACGAGTCGCACACAGCGCACAAAGCGTGGAGGCAGACAGTGAGCCACGACGAACTGTTCTACCCACACCCCCATCGCAGGCGCAGCCGAGTAGAGTAATTATGCTCCGACTTACGGCCCACCAACATGAACTGGTACTGAGCCCCCGTCCAAATGTAAGGAAAGACTTACGGCCCCCCAACATGAACTGACACGGAGCCCGTCCAAATGTAAGGAAAGAAGTACGAGCGCCTTGTCGAACAAAGCGTAGCGCCAACGCCAGCCAACACCACTGCCAGCACTAGAAATTCCCTAAAAATAACAATAAAACTGAATATGGAACAACAACATACACATAATAAGTCCCAAACTCAGCCTACCGCCCTTGAAACCTTACAGTGAACGGCAATAAACAATATACCTAGCACTACACCGCGTTTGAAACCCATAAAAAAAAACCTATATACAGGCCCCAAACTAGGAGAGAAAGAGAAAGCGTTTTGGGGGGGGGGGGGGGGAACATATGGAAGAGAGGCGGTGTGGGAATGAGGGGAGTGAGCGAGAGGGGGGGGTAAGAGAGAGAGAGAGAGAGAGGGAGGGAGAGGGAAAGAGGGGGGGAGGTGAGAGGGAGAGAGGTGAAAGGGAGAGGGAGGGAGGAGGGTGAGAGAAGGAAAGAAAGAGAGGGGGGGGTGAAAGAGAAAGAGGGAGAGGAGGGGAAGAGGGGGGGAGGTGAGAGGGAGAGGGAGAGAGGTGAAAGGGAGAGGGAGGGAGGAGGGTGAGAGAAGGAAAGAAAGAGAGGGGGGGGTGAAAGAGAAAGAGAGAGAGAGGGAGGGGAGGCGAGAGGGAGAGGGAGAGAGGTGGAAAGGGAGAGGGAGGGAGGAGAGGTAAGAGAAGGAAAGAAAGAGAGGGAGAGAGGTGAAAGGGAGAGGGAGGGAGGAGGGCGAGAGAAGGAAAGAAAGAGAGGGGGGGTGAAAGAGAAAGAAAGAGAGAGGGAGAGGAGGTGAGAGGCGAAAGGGAGAGGGAGGGATGAGAGGTGAGAGGGAAAGAAAGAGAGGGGGGGTGAAAGAGAAAGAGAAAGAGAGAGAGAGGGAGGTGAGAGGGAGAGAGAGAAAGAGAGAGAGAGAGAGAGAGAGAGAGAGAGAGAGAGAGAGAGAGAGAGAGAGAGAGAAAGAGAGAGAGAGAGAGAGAAAGAGAAGAGAGGGGGAGAGAGAGAAGAGAGGGGGAGAGAGAGTGTACAATGAAAACGTTCTGTGAGCAGAATCCAAACATATTCATCCTGTCCACCACTGCCCCCTACTGTATTCCTAAATAAACTCCACCTTCCCCTTAACAATGGACGCTTGGTGCCCTCCCAAGATGGACGCTCGGTGCCCCCTACTCAAGATGGCCGCTCGGAGCCCCTACCAAGATGGCCGTCCGACCGCGCACCCTTACGACGTCACAACCGGCGACCGCTTTAGCCGTTAGCGTGGCTAGGTAGCATTAGCTTAGCTTCTCCCATGATCCCATAAAAACGTTCCCCAACGACCCGTTCCGCCGCGCGGGCCGTCCCCTCGCAACGTTAATATAACCCCACATACCCCACAACAGAATCCTATTTCCCTCAGAACGCCAGTGTAGTGATTTAAATAGGAATATAAAAACATAATAGCAAAACACTAGTTTGACCCCTCTGTCGTCATTCCCGGCGAGCTTAGAACGACTTCCGGGTCCCCGTCTAGATTATCCCAACCACCTTAAACATTACATAACTATTTTATCCGCCACGAATATGAAAACTTTTAAGTGCCTTTCACATCCCCGTAATCTCAAGACACTATCGATCGACCTTATACATTTGAATTACGTCTACTTTTCCCCCCGTATCCTCCGGTGCCCCAGAGGCTAATACAGCAGCTAACGGCTGCTGCGTTCGATGGGCCTCGGAAAACCGGCGTTACCATTAAACTTCCCCACGGCCAATCAGTGACTTAAATTACATAATAACACAACTATACTCTCACACGTCCCACCAATCACTCCTAACCATAAACATTCGCCAACCATACATTCATACACGCTTCCTAACACAATTAAAAAATACAAAATCAGCACTCACGCACATTACCGTCTCTCGAACGCCGCACAGCGGCGCGACCAGTAAACCTTTCATTAAGCACCATTTTTGTTACAGCCTAACGCCGTCTAAACCTTTCTAAATGTTCCGACTGCCAGCGGCGTCCCGTTTATTGTGCTAAAATTTTACTTTAAAATATACTACGCACGATGTGCGGCGTCCCGTTTATTGTGCTAACATTTTACTTTAAAATATACTACGCACGATGTGACCTCAAGGCACAGGACGCACGGTGTGCTTAAAATCCTGCTTTCAGAACGTACAACGCACACAGAACCTAGAGCCGCCATCCTTTAGTCAGAACATTCAATTTCAATTTACCCTTACATCATGCTTACACGAGGTTAAATTCTTAGCAACCCCCTCCGTGGTTCGAATAGAGCACCCAAACATTATCACACTCACCTCTCAGTAACCTCCTAGTTACTTTGAAGACGATCGATCGATCAGTTGTTCCTCTCGTCGACCGGCGTGTAGAGAAAAAAAAATTCTTTTGTTGGGTGATAACATGAGCGCCCTGATTCACTGAAGTCCGGCACCAAAATGAAGTGGATTCCCAAGCTGTCCTGTTCTGCTCTTGTTCAGAACCGGTTTGGGCTGGTACTCTGCGTTGTGATTCAATACCTTAAAGCTCTGGGAATCACTTCTGTTCAAACTGGGCGAGCAGGCAGAAGGAATTTAGGAGGAAAGTAGTATAACAGTTGTTTAATCAAAGTTTAAGAGTGTATACAAATTACAATACGAAACTGCTATGGTTGTGATCACAAACACTATGCCGTGAATGATAACAACCAGACTAATATTACAGTATAAAGAATGATAGTTGATAAGTTGTTGATGGTCTCTTGTTGTCTGATAACCAAGAGTTGGTTTTCCCTCCAAAAAGTCCTTTGTTCTCGTTGCCTGCTTCCTTGCCTTGAGTGTGGATGGTGGAGAGGTCTGTCCTGTTGGTTGGTTGGTTCAGAGTCCCTCTCCCCCCATCACACACCCATTCTTATAGCCCAAGGCCCAGTGTCTCGGAGTTGATGACATCATCACATTATTGCCCCAATCACAAGCCTGCTAAGCTTGTATTTGAAAAATAGGGGTTTGGCTTAATAGCCCAACCCCCTTCACATAATACTAACAGAGGCTGTCCCAAACCATCTACCTTAAACATTGCATTATTTTCATTTCAACATTGCATCATTTTCATTTAAACATTGCATCATTTTCATTTACTAATATTTATATTTGAATTACAATTGCCCACATAAACACAGATATATTTCTTATCACTAAGTCTACTGACTTTCAGAAAATATCTAACAAATCTAATCATTTACAAATCAATATTGAACATAAATGAAAACAGCACAGACACATTAACTAATTGTAGACATTTAAGTATAACCAAACCTAATTATATTTTAACTTACTTCAATGACTTAATTCAAGATTATAAGTACAATATACCAGGATTTCAATAGTGATCTTCTCTGTGTGTGTTGTGTGGATGTGTATTTGAAAATGTGTGTGTGTGGAGAGTGTGTGTGTGTGTGTGTGTGTCTATGTGTGTGTATGTGAGTGACTATATGTGTGTGTGTGTCTATGTGTGTGTGTGTATTTGAAAATGTGTGTGTGTGAGTGTGTGTGTGTGTGAATGTGTGTGTGAATGTGTGTGTGTGTGTGTGTCTATGTGTGTGGTGTGTGTGTGTGTGTGTGTCTGTGTGTGTGTGTGTCTATGTGTGTGTGTGTGTGTCTGAATGTGTGTGGTGTGTGTGACAGGAAACTCCAGCGAGATAACATGTCTACGTGACCTTTTGTCTTTGGCAGACCAGTTGGCTCTTTGATGTCTCCTAAAAGGAGACATGTTTCTCTAGAATTTCCTGCCCTTTGTTCTGACCCACCCCCTAAAGGGAAGTAAGTCTTACCCCAGCTGCCACTATGTGCAAATGCCCTCCTGGGGTGACAATGGCAATCAGTCTATGTAAACACACACACAATCTATGAATTATTGTTTTGAGAGCCAAGTATTTCCACACATTAGTTAATCATGAGTCTATGTTTGGGAATTTACCACAATTGTTTTATTGTTTTATTGTGTTATTGTGTTTTGTTGTATCGTTGTTGTTGTTACTGTGTCCTTTGCTTTTAAATACTGTTAAGTACTCTTATCTATTACATTTTTTTTATTGTTGCCTATGTTTCTCTTTTTTCTCTCCTCCTTTTTTAGCACTCTTTTATCTATTTTTTTCTATAGCCTCTGTCTGCACAGCACTTTGTGCCCCTGTGGCTGTTAAAGCGCTTTATAAATAAAGTTGGATTGGATTGGATTGAAACACACTGTTAAACAGTAGCTGGTAGCTAATAAACGGTAAATGGTGCATTTATATATCTGTAGGGCCAATTTGCCGATCTAAGCCAGGATACGTCTTCAACGCGCCGCTCACACCACTTTGACTTGGGCCGTCTTGTTACTCACTGTTTGATGTTGTCGATGGTTATGCGTCTTGATCGAACCGGTCGATTTTATGGAAGGACGTTATGTGTAAACGTTTCAAATAATAACGGGGGCAAACAACGAAACAATAACCGGCTCCAGACTTGAACTAAAAAGGTTTCAAAATAAACCGGTGCAGCAAAAGGGTTCAAATAAACTCTAAAAACAAGGATTCTAAACAAAGTCTTTCTTTCAATGTGTGTTGTGTGTGTAGAGCGAGCGGTTAAACATCTGTTTCTCTTCT
>NC_140175.1:4384504-4389504 GCF_963971535.1 Notolepis coatsorum | reverse complement strand
CAGCTGTCCTCCATGTCTGTATCCACTGACCACCACCTCCATCACAGCTGTCTTCATGTCTGTATCCACTGACCACCTCCATCACAGCTGTCTTCATGTCTGTATCCACTGACCACCTCCATCACAGCTGTCTTCATGTCTGTATCCACTGACCACCTCCATCACAGCTGTCTTCATGTCTGTATCCACTGACCACCTCCATCACAGCTGTCTTCATGTCTGTATCCACTGACCACCTCCATCACAGCTGTCTTCATGTCTGTATCCACTGACCACCTCCATCACAGCTGTCTTCATGTCTGTATCCACTGACCACCTCCATCACAGCTGTCTTCATGTCTGTATCCACTGACCACCTCCATCACAGCTGTCTTCATGTCTATATCCACTGACCACCACCTCCATCACAGCTGTCTTCATGTCTGTATCCACTGACCACCTCCATCACAGCTGTCTTCATGTCTGTATCCACTGACCACCTCCATCACAGCTGTCTTCATGTCTGTATCCACTGACCACCTCCATCACAGCTGTCTTCATGTCTATATCCACTGACCACCACCTCCATCACAGCTGTCTTCATGTCTGTATCCACTGACCACCTCCATCACAGCTGTCTTCATGTCTGTATCCACTGACTACCTCCATCACAGCTGTCTTCATGTCTGTATCCACTGACCACCTCCATCACAGCTGTCTTCATGTCTGTATCCACTGACCACCTCCATCACAGCTGTCTTCATGTCTGTATCCACTGACCACCTCCATCACAGCTGTCTTCATGTCTGTATCCACTGACCACCTCCATCACAGCTGTCTTCATGTCTGTATCCACTGACCAACTCCATTTACATATTAATTAATAAAAAAAATCTGATTTGGGTCAAACATAGCCTTTTTTTTTATCCACTTTTTCTCCTCCTATTTTCTGTATTTTCCTCCCATCCCAATTTAGTCGTTATGCCACTTCCCCCCTCCCCTTCCTGGTCGTTGCGCGCATGTGCCCCCCACTGGTCGGTCTAGGGAGCCCTGAAGTCTTATCACATGCTTCCTCCGAGACATAGGAGACAGCCAGCAGCCTCTTTTCACCTGACAGCGCGGACTCTCATTGGGTGAAGTGTAACGCATGGGAGGCTCACACTACCCTCACCATTTCCCTCCCTCGCTGTGCAGGCGCCCTGACCGACCTGTAGGAGTCGCTGTTTTACAACGACCAGATCACCACCCCCCACCGGCTTCCCTCCCGCTGACACCGCCAATTGTGTCAGTATGACGACCGGCCCAAAGCCGGAGGCAACGCTGACCGCCGGATTCGATACCAGTGTCTACTGCAGTGGTGGTAGACAGACGCTTAGTCCGCTGTGCTACCCGGCCGCCTGGTCAAACGTATAGCCTTATATTCTCAATGCATTATTTTGGCTTAGCGACACACATGTATACTCCTTCAAGGTTGTCTTGTCATTAGTTTGCATTGAATCCTCGCCCCCAGTAGCGAACAGAGCGCCTGGTCAATTAAGTGTTCAATGTAGCGTACAGAAGCAGCAGCATGCAGGGAACACTCAAAACCGCTCTCGGAGAGCTTCGGGGGGCTGCCATTCGAAACTGGCCCTGGTAAAAAGACAGCTTAAAACCCATCTCTTTGCTCAGGCATTTCAATGAAACATCACGGATATTCTGACACAAATTGTACTTACCTGCACTATTCTTACCCTGCCTACTTTTATACACTGCCTATCAAATTCATGTGTCGGGTTCTATGCTAATTTTTATCTCACTACCTCCTGTACTGTATGCACTGTAATTTTAAGAGAACTATTTTATCACACTTTTTACTTCTTACTGATGCACTGCTCTGTTGTATGTATGTTAAATACCCTGTTGTATGTCCGTTCTATTTTTTATAATTTTTTGACTATTTTTAAACTGAATCATTTTAAACTATTTTATTATTTGTATTACTGAATGCAACTGTAAACAGAGAGCCTATTGGGATGCTAGATCCTAATGTGAAACACTGTGATTTACCTTATACCTTTCTACCTGTCTATCTTTTTTATGCTCGCTTATGCCTGTATTTTTTACTGTTGTGAAGCACTTTGAACTGCAACCTCTGTATGAAAAGTGCTATACAAATAAAGTTATTATTATTAAATGTCCGAACCCCTCCCACCCCCTCCTAATGTACAGTTCCCTCCCCATCGTATGCATATATTTACTGTTAGGATCTCTGTTTAACAGTACTGTATATTTGCATATCTTGTATGTCACAAATGTAACAGTACTGTATATCTGTATGTCATGTATGTCATAAATGTCATTGGTTAGATTAGATTAGATGACTAGATTAGATTTTTATATCTGTATGTCTTGTATGTCATAAATGTCATGATGAATTGAAAACGGGACCCTGATGTAAACAAGACGAAAGTCTTTCTTTGGGCTGCATCCCCTTAACAATTGTATGTATTGAGCTGTACTGTACTGTACCCATTCTGCATCTGTTAATAAGCCTTTCAATCAATCAATCAATCCATCAATCAATCAATCAATCAATCAATCAATCAATCAATCAATCAATCAATTCAATCAAGGGATGCAGACCAGAGAAAGACTTTCGTCTTGTTTACATCAGGGTCCCCCATTTTCAATTCATCATAACATACATGACATACAGGTAGACACAGTACTGCTACATCTATACATTTATGACATACCAGATCTACAAATATACAGTACTGTTTGTGATACAAAAATAGTCTAAAAAGAGAGTATTATACATTTGAGGGGGGGGGGGGGACTGTACATTGGAGGAGGATGGGTAGGTGGGTACTGTATATTTGTTGTATCGTAATGTCACAAATGTAACACTACTATATACCTGTATCTGTATGTCATGTATGTCCCTATGTCATGTATGTTGTGTATGTCATAGTCAGATGTCACGATGAATTGAAATGGGGGACCCTGATGTAAACGAGACTAAAGTCTTTCTCTGGTCTGCATCCCCTTAACAATTGTGTGTATTGATCTGTACTGTATTGTACCCATTCTGCAATCTGTTAATGAAAGTTTTCAATCAATCAATTCAATCAATCACATTCCTGGAGAACTGTTTGACATGAAGTGCCTAAAGTGTCTAAATGGAAGTAGAGGAAGTACAGACAAAACATTATAGAAACGTGTGAAGTGGGCAGCTGGGTGGCGCAGCGGACATTGCGCTCGTCACCAACGCAAGAGACACCGGTCTCGAATCCGGCTGTCAGCGTTGACTCCGGCTTGGGCCGGCCGTCATACTGACTCGATTGGCAGAGTCAGCGGGAGGGAAGCCGGTGGGTGGTAATCTGGTCGTTGTAAACAGCTACTCCTACAGGTCGGTCAGGGCGCCTGCACAGCAGAGACAGGAGATGGCGGGGGCAGTGTGAGCCTCCTACACGTTACTGAAACTGGCCCCTGTAAATGTCCTAACCCAACCCCCTCCAATGTACAGTAAATGACCAAACATGAAAAGATGTGGCTGGCTGCCTCCACATGTATCAGAGGGGACATGTGATGCAAGGCTTCTACCTCCCTACGACCGGCCAGTGGGGGGCACATGCGAGCAACGATAAGGACAGGGAGAATTGGCATGAGAGGAAATTGGGATGGAGAAAATCACAGAAAAAGGGGGAGAAAAAGTAGGTAAAAAAAAAAGAAACGTCTGAAGTGCACAATATTTCCTCGTTTTAAGCCACTGCTGCAACGGCTTTGCCTGAAGAATTTACTACATGACCGGGACGTTCTATAGCTTGTTTGCCGACAGGATCGGGAAAGTTTGGTCCGTTCAGAGGCAGCTTCCAGGGGAGTACATTCACCGGAAATTCTACCCCGTACACACTTTCGGTCGTAGTTCTTTACCAGGCTTTATCTCACGGAGGAGATACAACTGGGAACGAGATTAACACGAGGGAACGCTCCTGGAGAACTGTCTGGCCACACGGAGGGCAGCACTGAGACCACAGAGACCAGGCCCCCAGTGGCCTAACATTGTACTGCATGACTGGCATGCATCTTCCATTATAGTGGGGGACCCCCCCCCCCCCCCCCCACTGGGACAGTTTAACCCTTTCACTACCACACACTACAGAAGGTTAACGGTTTACTATCACACACTACCGATTAACCCTTCTGTCGTGTTGTAGTGAAACTAAGGTTAACCTGCTGTCGTGTAATGCGGCAGTGAAAGGTTAACCTTATGTGTGTTGTCGTCGCAGTGAAAGAAGGGTTAACCGTTTGGTGGTAGTAGTGTGGCAGTGAAAGGGTTAACCAGAATGCGATGAATCATGATGACGAGGGTCAGGTAGCTCTAGCTGTCAATCATTAATTTCAACACAGCTGGGGATGATGGATGGAGTTCAACATGATGTCAGCATATGTTTATGATGTGACGGTAATAAATAAATAATAATAATAATAATTATGTCCTTCTGAATGGGGGAAGTCGTGGCTATAAAACTGGTGTGAATAGATATTATAGTTGAATCACGTCCTCACCACTGTGATCGCACCACGGTAGGCCTATATACAGGCCTGTTGTTATTGGATTTGTATTGTGTAGTACAGTGCACATATAACCGCAGCATGCACGCTTTAGGGTAAATAAAGACACACGGGCCAAAAATAGTTCTATTAGAGAGAGAGCGCCTCTCTCCCATATGGTACCATGGAGACACTACCAGCCCGGGGGGTCGAGCGAGAGAGAGAGAGAGAGACAGAGATCAGCAGTGATGCTGGCCGTGAATCTATATATCAAGCAATTATTACACGAGAACATCATCAATAATAATAACGCTGCTGCGGCGGTGTATCGGCGGGTAAACGGGTTATTAATATTAAAGCCAGACATGTTCTCATTCCTCCTTCATGATGAACAGCATCCTTCCAGAAGGGAGTCATATCATATCATATCCCGCCGTGGCTTTGTTGTAAAACTCTCTCTCTCTCCCCTCCTCCTCTTTCTCCTC
>NC_140175.1:4377979-4380479 GCF_963971535.1 Notolepis coatsorum | reverse complement strand
TCTCCTCTTTAACAGTCTCTGTAACCTGGTGAGACACTCTCTACTTTAACAGTCTCTGTAACCTGGTGAGAAACTCTCTACTTTAACAGTCTCTGTAGCCTGGTGAGAAACTCTCTCCTTTAACAGTCTCTGTAGCCTGGTGAGACACTCTCTCCTTTAACAGTCTCTGTAGCCTGGTGAGAAACTCTCTCCTTTAACAGTCTCTGTAACCTGGTGAGAAACTCTCTCCTTTAACAGTCTCTGTAGCCTGGTGAGACACTCTCTCCTTTAACAGTCTCTGTAGCCTGGTGAGAAACTCTCTCCTTTAACAGTCTCTGTAACCTGGTGAGAAACTCTCTCCTTTAACAGTCTCTGTAGCCTGGTGAGACACTCTCTCCTTTAACAGTCTCTGTAGCCTGGTGAGAAACTCTCTCCTTTAACAGTCTCTGTAGCCTGGTGAGGAACTCTCTCCTTTAACAGTCTCTGTAGCCTGGTGAGGAACTCTCTCCTTTAACAGTCTCTGTAACCTGGTGAGACACTCTCCCCTTTAACAGTCTATGTAGCCTGGTGAGAAACTCTCTCCTTTAACACTTTCAGCGCCAGCCATTATCTCCATCCTTGTAGTCAATGGGCCACAATTTAAAAGATAGGCATTTTCACTGTGCGTCACGATGTTTGCAGAGCTATATCTATATTCTATATTATAGCTATGTAATGTGTGTACCGGTGTTAAATTCTGCATGATTATCCAAAATGGCCGTCCGCTGCCATTCATTTGATGCTCTATAGTCAAAACAAAGGACTTCCCCGGCTTTTTTTTTCTTTTTTTTAAACTTCATTTTTTAGCGTTTATCGCTTTTCTGGTCAAGCATGACCGACAGATGTAGGGTGAAACAGGAGAGAGAGCAGGGGAAGACATTCGGCAAATGACGGCGAGTCCGGGAATCGAACTCGGAGTCAACCTGATCCGTGACGCAGCGCGGTACATGGTGTGCTACTGGAGCACCCCCTTCCCCGGCTTCTTATACCCCTTTCTCGTTGCGATCAGCCCCCGCATGGGATATCCCTGGCTCCAGGATTTCATTGGCTACAAAGGTGGTCAATAATTTTTGCCATAATCAGAGGTGACTGGTCCGTTCAGGACTGTTCACAACCGGACGTAGTCCCTTGTCCGAATGGCTCGTCGAATTACGTTCGCCGGATGTTTCGCCGTGTAACTCGAGACTGAAAACACGCGATAGGTCGAGAGTGGTGTCGCTGGAACGGCGGGAAGTTTACCTTTACAACAATGTATTGAACGATCGGGAGAAACGCAGCCCGGAGCCGACAGACGAGCGCAAAGTGCAGCGACGTGCGCGAGTAACCTGCTGAGAAACTAGGGCTGACCCCTATTAGTCGACTAATCGGTCGAAAGGAGTCGTAGTCAACTAACCAACCTCTTAGTCGAATAGTAAAAAAATAATAATAATAATTATAATATTTTTTTATTTAATTTTTTATCATTCTTTCCAAAAGAAAAGAGGCCTAGAAGCGTGGCTAACGCTAATGGCGCGCATACCAGAGGCTAACTGCCTAAGAAAACAGGCACAGAGGCACTGAAAGAGGATTTCACCATCTAATGAACACACTAGACTAGACAAATATCAAGATGTATCCATCAGTGGACCAATTGCATGCTTTTGCAGAGAACAAGAACCCTTCAGTCGACTCCTTCAGACATTAAGCACCCCCCCACAGCCCAAATGGAATGATAGAAATAAAGAAAACATTTTATATATTTTTTTTATATTATACTTTTTTTTTATATTTATTTATTTTTGTCGACTAACGAAAAATGTTGGCCAATCATAGTCGACCATCCAAATCCTTAGTCGGGGACAGCCCTAGTTCTCTCCTCCTGCTGACGGCATCCCCGCTGTCTCTGCTGTCCGTGAGGATCTCAGAGGAGTGTTCATTCTAGAGGTCCGCTGTGCTCCTCTGTCCCCCTGTGTGCTATACTGTACTCTGTGCTCCTCTGTCCCCTGTGTGCTATACTGTACTCTGTGCTCCTCTGTCCCCTGTGTGCTATACTGTACTCTGTGCTCCTCTGTCCCCCTGTGTGCTATACTGTACTCTGTGCTCCTCTGTCCCCTGTGTGCTATACTGTACTCTGTGCTCCTCTGTCCCCTGTGTGCTATACTGTACTCTGTGCTCCTCTGTCCCCTGTGTGCTATACTGTACTCTGTGCTCCTCTGTCCCCTGTGTGCTATACTGTACTCTGTGCTCCTCTGTCCCCTGTGTACTATACTGTACTCTGTGCTCCTCTGTCCCCTGTGTGCTATACTGTACTCTGTGCTCCTCTGTCCCCTGTGTGCTATACTGTACTCTGTGCTCCTCTGTCCCCTGTGTGCTATACTGTACTCTGTGCTCCTCTGTCCCCTGTGTGCTATACTGTACTCTGTGCTCCTCTGTCCCCTGTGTGCTATACTGTACTCTGTGCTCCTCTGTCCCCTGTGTGCTATACTGTACTCTGTGCTCCTCT
>NC_140175.1:4292979-4372979 GCF_963971535.1 Notolepis coatsorum | reverse complement strand
CTTCTTCCCCACAGCGGACCCTGGGGACCGACTCCAGCAGTGCAGCTCCACCCTCCAGTCCCTGCTGGGTACCTGCCACCTGTCACTCAGCCTGCCTGTCTGTCACTCAGCCTGCCTGCCTGTCACTCAGCCTGCCTGCCTGTCACTCAGCCTGTCTGTCACTCAGCCTGCCTGTCTGTCACTCAGCCTGTCTGTCACTCAGCCTGCCTGTCTGTCACTCAGCCTGCCTGTCTGTCACTCAGCCTGCCTGTCACTTACTCAGCCTGCCTGTCTGTCACTCAGCCTGCCTGCCTGTCACTCAGCCTGCCTGCCTGTCACTCAGCCTGCCTGCCTGTCACTCAGCCTGCCTGTCTGTCACTCAGCCTGCCTGTCTGTCACTCAGCCTGCCTGTCTGTCACTCAGCCTGCCTGCCTGTCACTCAGCCTGCCTGCCTGTCACTCAGCCTGCCTGACTGTCACTCAGCCTGCCTGTCTGTCACTCAGCCTGCCTGCCTGTCACTCAGCCTGCCTGCCTGTCACTCAGCCTGCCTGCCTGTCACTCAGCCTGCCTGTCTGTCACTCAGCCTGCCTGTCTGTCACTCAGCCTGCCTGTCACTCAGCCTGTCTCTTCTCTCTTCTCTTCTCTTCTCTTCTCTTCTCTTCTCTTCTCTTCTCTTCTCTTCTCTTCTCTTCTCTTCTCTTCTCTGCTCTTCTCTTCTCTTCTCTGCTCTTCTCTTCTCTTCTCTTCTCTTCTCCTCTCTTCTCTTCTCTTCTCTTCTCTGCTCTGCTCTGCTCTTCTCTTCTCTTCTCTTATCCTATCGTATCTTATCATATCTTATTTCATATCTTATCTGATCTGATCTGATCTCCTCCTCTCCTCTCCTCTCCTCTCCTCTCCTCTCCTCTCCTCTCCTCTCCTCTCCCCTCCCCTCCCCTCCCCTCCTCTCCCCTCCTCTCCTCTCCTCCTCTCTTCTCTTCTCTCCTCTCCTCTCTCCTCTCCTCTCCTCTCCTCTCCTCTCCTCTCCTCTCCTCTCCTCTCCTCTCCTCTCCTCTCCTCTCCTCTCCTCTCTCCTCCTCTCCTCCTCTCCTCTCCTCTCCTCTCCCATCTCCTCTCCTCTCCTCTCCCCTCCCCTCCTCTCCTCTTCCTCTCCTCTGCTCTCCTCCTCTCCTCTCCTCTCCTCTCCTCTCTTCTCTCCTCTCCTCTCCTCTCCTCTCCTCTCCTCTCCTCTCCTCTCCTCTCCCCTTCTCTCCTCTCCTCTCCTCTCATCTCCTCTCCCCTCCTCTCCCCTCCCCTCCCCTCCTCTCCTCTCCTCCTCTCTTCTCTTCTCTCCTCTCCTCTCCTCTCCTCTCCTCTCCTCTCCTCTCCTCTCCTCTCCTCTCCTCTCCTCTCCTCTCCTCTCCTCTCCTCTCCTCTCTCCTCTCCTCTCCTCTCCTCTCCTCTCCTCTCCTCTCCTCTCCCCTCCTCTCCTCTCCTCTCCTCTCCTCTCCTCTCCTCTCCTCCTCTCTTCTCTCCTCTCCTCTCCTCTCCTCTCCTCTCCTCTCCTCTCCTCTCTCCTCTCCTCTCCTCTCCTCTCCTCTCCTCTCCTCTCCTCTCCTCTCCCCTCCCCTCCCCTCCCCTCCTCTCCTCTCCTCTTCCTCTGTTCTCCTCCTCTCCTCTCCTCTCCTCTCCTCTCCTCTCCTCTCCTCTCCCCTC
Organism: Notolepis coatsorum; assembly: GCF_963971535.1. Classification (NCBI taxonomy): domain Eukaryota; kingdom Metazoa; phylum Chordata; class Actinopteri; order Aulopiformes; family Paralepididae; genus Notolepis; species Notolepis coatsorum. The sequence goes on along the minus strand of NC_140175.1, from coordinate 4,371,308 downwards.
CTCTCTTCTCCTCTCCTCTCCTCTCCTCTCCTCTCTCCTCCTCTCCTCTCCTCTCCTCTCCTCTCCTCTCCTCTCCTCTCCTCTCCTCTCCCCTCCCCTCCTCTCCTCTCCTCTTCCTCTCCTCTGCTCTCCTCCTCTCCTCTCCTCTCCTCTCCTCTCCTCTCTTCTCTCCTCTCCTCTCCTCTCCTCTCCTCTCCTCTCTCCTCCTCTCCTCTCCTCTCCTCTCCTCTCCTCCTCTCCTCTCCTCCTCTCCTCTCCTCTCCTCCTCTCCTCTCCTCTCCTCTCTCCTCTCCTCTCCTCTCCTCTCCTCCTCTCCTCTCCTCTCCTCTCCTCTCCTCTCCTCTCCTCTCCTCTCCTCTCTTCTCCTCTCCTCTCCTCTCCTCTCCTCTCCTCTCTCCTCCTCTCCTCTCCTCTCCCCTCCTCTCCTCTCCTCTCCTCTCCTCCTCTCCTCTCCTCTCCTCTCCTCTCCTCTCCTCTCTCCTCCTCTCCTCTCCTCTCCTCTCCTCTCCTCCTCCTCTCCTGTGTGTCTCCAGGTCTTCCCTCAGCAGCGCTCCAGGCTCTCTGCAAGCTGGTGACGGTGTCTGAGGCTGGAGAGCAGCTCATCAACAAGGTCAGCCTCTGACCCCTGCGTCCCCCGACACACTAACAGTACCATGGTAGTTCCACCATGTTACCACTGTACAGATGTATCATGGTAGTGAGATGGTAGGCTACCACTTTTGCACTTAAAGGGATATTTCACTTCAGTAGAACTTTGTCAAAATGCAGCAGTCTTGCCTGTATTCTAAAGTAATCTATAAGTAAGCTAGCAGTTCAAAAGGTAGGCGATACTGCCACCTGGCAGGATTCGATCATCATTGCAATTTTAACGTAGGCAGATGTGCCAGGGAGACCCAGGGAGACCCAGGGAGAACGGGGATCAAAGGAAAAATATCAAAGGATCCAAAGCAGAGAAAAGTCGGGTTTGGCGCTCAGCGGTTGGCGACGAAACCCCACTTTCCTCGGGTTTGGCGGGCAAAGAGTTCTCTCTACAGCAGTGGTTCTCAAACTTTTTACACCAAGTACCACCTGAGAACGTAGCTGGCTCTCCAAGTACCACCATATGACCGGCGTTAAAATACAGTCTATTCAGCTATGCACAGTTCACGCAGGAGGCAAATGTATTCCTAATACCATTAATTTTGTCAGACACAGCCACAATGTACAAAGGGATAGCACTAGAACTAGCAAACGCTTCCACACAACTCATACAATGCAAGGGGCATTGAGAACATAATAACTAACATTCTCACATAGCAAGTGAGAAAATTAAGAACAACTGTATTTCAGCAAATGTACTTAATTCTCTCTCTATCTATCTATCTCTCTCTCTCTCTCACACAGCAAGCAATTGTCCGTCATTCTCACACACACACACACACACACACACACACACACACACACACACACACACACACACACACACACACACACACACACACACACACACACACACACACACACACACAATTATTTTGTTACAAAAACTTCATTTCCTGCATTCTGGTGCAGGAACTTTTTAATTTTTACCCTTTAAATGCCAGTGTTTGTGATGGGCATCACAAATTATTGTAAAAAAGAAAATAAAACACATATTCAATACATTTTTGAATGTTTACCCTTTAAATGCCAGTTTGTGTGATGGCATCACAAATTATTGTTAAAAAAAACACAAAAAGTTAAATATTTACAATAGGCCTATATCAAATGCAAAGTACATTTTTCTGGGGGGGATTATTACAGGCTAGGCATGTGTCAATGATTAGCAGCAACACATATTTTGATGGATTTTTTGTAATGTCAGATTTAACACCAACTCTTTTCAGAAAAGTGGGAGTATTTCATTTTTTATCTGACATTACAAGAAATCTAAAAATAAATGGTTATGATCAGGGCTGAAGTTGAATTAAAGATTTATGACTGTTTAGACTGCATTACTCTCTGTCACAGTGATCTCCTGGTTGTTCCCCACTTAGATTATCTAACTATCGCGCTGCCGCAACCAGAAACACTGGCCTGGCCTGCTTCTAATTTCAGTGGCCTGACTGCAAAACATTTTTTTTTTTTTTTTTTTAGATTTTTTTGGAAATGTTTTCAAGTACCACCAGCAGTACCACCAAGTACCACTAGTGGTACGCGTACCACAGTTTGAGAACCACTGCTCTACAGTACCTACCTAACACCCACTAAAGCTCTGTTTCCTCCCCTCTCATACCCACTTTGCCGCAGGCGGTTAAAAGCGTGGTAGGAATGGTAAGTTGTGTTTTTATGGTTGCTGACCCAATAACAGGCGGTAGAGATGGACATAATACATCCAATAGTTAATAATACATCCAGTCTTTCCATTATTGAGATGTTTGGTATACATTTTGTGTCAAAGATTCAAAGATTCAAAGAGTCAAAGAGTCAAAGAATCAAAGAATCAAAGAATCAAACATTCAAGGATCGCCTACATGTCATGATGGTTTTACCATCTCTGTTCTGCCTACATGTCTGATGGTTTTACCATCTCTGTTCTGCCTACATGTCATGATGGTTTTACCATCTCTGTTCTGCCTACATGTCTGATGGTTTTACCATCTCTGTTCTGCCTACATGTCTGATAGTTTTACCATCTCTGTTCTGCCTACATGTCATGATGGTTTTACCATCTCTGTTCTGCCTACATGTCTGATGGTTTTACCATCTCTGTTCTGCCTACATGTCTGATGGTTTTACCATCTCCGTTCTGCCTACATGTCATGATGGTTTTACCATCTCTGTTCTGCCTACATGTCTGATGGTTTTACCATCTCTGTTCTGCCTACATGTCTGATGGTTTTACCATCTCTGTTCTGCCTACATGTCATGATGGTTTTACCATCTCTGTTCTGCCTACATGTCATGATGGTTGTACCATCTCTGTTCTGCCTACATGTCTGATGGTTTTACCATCTCTGTTCTGCCTACATGTCTGATAGTTTTACCATCTCTGTTCTGCCTACATGTCATGATGGTTGTACCATCTCTGTTCTGCCTACATGTCATGATGGTTTTACCATCTCTGTTCTGCCTACATGTCATGATGGTTTTACCATCTCTGTTCTGCCTACATGTCATGATGGTTGTACCATCTCTGTTCTGCCTACATGTCATGATGGTTTTACCATCTCTGTTCTGCCTACATGTCATGATGGTTTTACCATCTCTGTTCTGCCTACATGTCATGATGGTTTTACCATCTCTGTTCTGCCTACATGTCATGATGGTTTTACCATCTCTGTTCTGCCTACATGTCATGATGGTTTTACCATCTCTGTTCTGCCTACATGTCATGATGGTTGTACCATCTCTGTTCTGCCTACATGTCATGATGGTTGTACCATCTCTGTTCTGCCTACATGTCATGATGGTTTTACCATCTCTGTTCTGCCTACATGTCATGATGGTTTTACCATCTCTGTTCTGCCTACATGTCATGATGGTTGTACCATCTCTGTTCTGCCTACATGTCTGATGGTTTTACCATCTCTGTTCTGCTTGGATTCCCCTCTCCCTCGCCATCACCTCCTCCCGCCCTTCCCCCCCACAGCTTCACCAGGTGCTGGTCCAGTTGCAGTCAGGTGACAAAGAGCAGGACTTCTCATTGGCTCCCATCCAGGTGTCCATAAGTGTGCAGCTGTGGAGGCTTCCTGGCTGCCACGAGTTCCTGGCTGCTCTCGGTGAGTCGACAACACGGAGCCGCTGCGCTCAAGGCTCTGTTACAAACCAAGGCCCAGATACTTCTGGATCCAGGGGCGGAGCTTCCTATAGGTCAACATAGGCGGTTGCCTAGAGCAGGGGTTCCCAAACTTTTCAGGCCGGGACCCAGAAAATAAGGCGTCAGAGAGCCGCGGCCCAATGCACATCGTCAGGCTTTTATTTTGCCAGGCGACCGATTTTTTAAGCCAAATATCACTTCAATCCTATTAAGTTAGTTCAAGTTAGTTATTCATTTATATGTGCTATTTATGAGAGGGCTAACTTGTTGCAAAATAATAATGATAATAATAATAGCCTCATTAAAATACTATTGTTGCTTCGGTTTTCAGCGTTTTATGTGCATAATCTGTTATTTAGTTTGAAATGTTCGTTGAAATAAGTCGATTTTTCGTTTTTGTTTATTTATTAAGTTAATATAAAACCATATAGTCACATTTTAGAATACAATAGAATAGAATTTTAGAATACAACTAGAAACACTGTCCTGGCCTGCTTCTAAGTTCAGTGGCCTGACAAAAAAATAAATAAAAAATCATCTCGCGGCCCTCCCGTGGCTGCTCGCGGCCCACCTTTGGGTCCCGACCCCGACTTTGGGAACCACTGGCCTAGAGCGCCACCCAGAGGGGGGCACCAAAAACTGCATCCAGCAACAACAAATAAATAATAATATATATATATATATATTATTAATATTGTTTATTTATTTCTTTGCTGGGCAGACATTGTTGTCCCCCCTTCTATATCTGCAACCAATATTTTGACATTTAAAAAAAAGTATCTAACATTTATTTGGCGCCAGGGGTGAAGCTTGCCTAGGGCACCAAATGTGCCAGGCCCGGCCCTGCCTGGAGCTTATGAATAGCAACGGCACAATGGATAAGATAACGTCGGAGATTCCTTTATTGCTTTATTCCTTCACTTACTCTCATAGTATATATTCAGTATTCATATTCAGAAGTGTTACTGACGATATATTTATTGTAATGTATAATATAACTGAATGGTCATACGGACCCTCACCTGCACCTTTGATCACGCTGTTGACTTATATTCAGTATATTCAGAGTATAATTATATTGTTTACACTGCTTATTTTCACTTTTCTGCTGTACTATAATTTCTTCTTTTTGTAGACTATAATGTCTTCTACTATTAACCCTGCCTATGCCTGTACCTCCCCTCCCCCCTCCCCCCTCCCCCATGCTGCTATGATGCCTGAACTTCCCCCAAGGGGATCAATAAAGGAATATCTTATCTTGTCTTGTCTTGTCTTGTCTTGTCTTGTCTTGTCTTGTCTTGTCTTGTCTTGTCTTGTCTTGTCTTGTCTTGTCTTGTCTTGTCTTGTCTTGTCTTGTCTTGTCTTGTCTTGTCTTGCCTTGTCTTGTCTTGTCTTGTCTTGTCTTGTCTTGTCTTGTCTTGTCTTGTCTTGTCTTGTCTTGCCTTGCCTTGTCTTGTCTTGTCTTGTCTTGTCTTGTCTTGTCTTGTCTTGTCTTGTCTTGTCTTGTCTTGCCTTGTCTTATTGATCCCTTGGGGAAATCCAGGCGTCATAGCAGCATGGGGGAGGGGAGGTACAGGTATGGGCAGGGTAATAGTATAAATACATAAATATAGGCAATCAAATTAGATCTGAATATAAATAATATGGGGGAAAATAAACAGTCTAAACAATATAATTAACTCTGAACATAAAAATATGGGGGAAAATAATGAATGAATGATTGATCACATTGAACGGAAGCCCATTTTTACATTTTTATTTTTTGTTTTTTGTTTTTTGTTTTGCATATATATATATTTGTTTTGTAAGGTTTTAAATTAGTACACTCATTTGAGTAGTGGAAAAGGGGTATGATTAAATAAGTGTATACTTCTTCCTACTCCTTTTCGAACATGTAAATTGGGTTATGTTTTGCTTTTGTTTATTGTTATTTATTTTTTTATTTAATTTCTTGAGATCAATGATTTGTTTTGATTTTGTATATTTATCTACATGTTCAAAATAAAGATTTCAAATAAAAATAAAATAAAACGGAAGCCCGTCGTCCTACTAGTAGCCTGCGGTGCTGAAGTGATGTTAGTATAGTAGTAGTAGTAGTTAATTTTTTCAGTCATCATCTCACACAATACAATATACACCATCATTTATCAATATTTGATTTTTACAGTGACTGAAAAGGTACAGACTGAAGCATAATGCTTATATGTGCCTGTCCTATATTCTTACCAAAAAAATACAAACATTTTGATTCCAAAACAGTATTCTAAAGAAAAAAAAGCAAGCAAAACAGTATTATTCACCCTTGTAGTTTTCAAAAATAGCTTTACAAACCTTTTTCTTAAAAACCAAAATCGAATGACTCATTCTTAACTGTATATCCGCATTGTTCCACAAGTTAACCCCAATAATAGAAATACACCTCCTTGTAATCCCTTTCTTAGCTTTTTGAACTGTACATTTACAAATATCTCTCAAATCATATTTTCTTTCATGTATTGAATGTTCTTGTGGTGTTCCAGGGTTCGACCTGTGCGAGGTGGGCCAGGAGGAGGTGGTGTTGAAGACGGGGAAGCAGGCCAGCCGGCGCACCATGCACTTCGGCCTACAGGCCCTGCTGGCTCTCTTTGGTGAGAAGAACCACACTCCGGACCTTCGTTCGTTACGTTGGCGTTTGAATTCTAAATCAACATTTTAATATTTTTTTTTTATAATACTTTTTTTTTTTTTTTTATATATCTTTTTTTTATGTGTCTATTCATTCTGTTTAAACCAATGGGGTTTTTCTTCACAGTTGCAGATAAAGATTAGGCTACACTAATATTATAGTATTATACTATTATAGTATATGACTCGTCGTCATACAAATTTAAATAAAACATTTATCATAAATAAGGCTGTCAAATATAACGCGATATTAACTCGTTAACTCCCGATTCTATTAATGCCACACATTTTTTTAACTCAAGATTAACTAAAAAAAAAAAAAATTACTAGACTTCACTCAGGTGTATTATTGATGCTCTCATTGATACTATGTTTGTTTCTGAAGTGTGTGTGTGTGTGTGTGTGTGTGTGTGTGTGTGTGTGTGTGTGTGTGTGTGTGTGTGTGTGTGTGTGTGTGTGTGTGTGTGTGTGTGTGTGTGTGTGTGTGTGTGTGTGTGTGTGTGTGTGTGTGTGTGTGTGTGTGTGTGTGTGTGAGATATAGAGAGAGGGGGGTGAGAGAGATGAGGAAGGGGCAAGAGAGAAAGAGAGCTGGGAGAGTGTGTGTGTGAGGGAGAGAGGGGGGTGTGTGATTAATCAGCCCTTGTGTGTGTGAATGTAACAAGTTCCTAACGTTTTCTTTCCCCTATTATTTCATGCACACTTTATTCATTGTTTTAAATTATTATTTTAAAGTTATTTTGTGCATCACTCTGTTTTGAATTTGATGCAAATTTGCAATGCATGAGGGTCATCCTTTTGTGTTAAATGGCTGCATAAAGCAAGAATTTGTTGACTCGCATGTTAATAAGAGTATTAAAACTTGGAACTTGAAAAAGATCTGTTTAAGGTAAAAAAAATAAAAAAAATAAAAATGCGATTAATTTGCGATTAATCGCGAGTTAACTATGGACAATCATGCGATTAATCGAGTTAAATATTTTAATCGTTTGACAGCACTAATCATAAATGTTGTAGCCTATCTGCATCCGCTCGGCGCTCCATCAAGACGTCACCATCACTTTCGTACCAACCGTGACCTTATTGGATTATTCATGTTGACGAAACTGACCAGTTAAATACATTAAAGAAAGTTGATTTATTTATTTTTTTAAAAATACTAATTTAATCAGATGAATCACTTTATTCAATTTGAGGATTTAGTTTGAGGATATTTTATAAAAAGAAAAAAGAAAAACTTGATACTTTTTTTAGATTTATTTTTTAGATTTATTTTGTTTGTAATTAAAAAAGAAGGTTCGAACTTCCGTTCGAAAAACCCTGATGAAGTTCGAAGCCCAAAAACAGGCTTCGGGGAAACAGCTCTATCAGCCTGTGGTTTCAATACGTCTCATTCATCCATCTCTCCCTCTTTAAACATTCACCTTAAACAGTCACTTCAACCTCTTACCGGCACCCAGAAAAGTGGCAATTTCTTATTTTTTACTTGAACTTGAGGACTGCATACTTTTATTGCAAAGCTTAGCTTTATACATTATACTTATAGCACATGCATGAGCCTGGTCTCCTTTGAAAGATAACATTCTGAAGTTACTAATGCAAAAAAGGGAAATCACTTTTAGTGCTAATGACATAGGGTTGAGTTGAACTCGTGCACTCACATTTTTCTGTAGTGGTTGCAAGATTCCATATTACAATATTCCAGCATAGAGGTATAATCTGGAAGACACTGTGGTTCCATAGCCTGAAGTCTTATGTAGTACAGGTCCGAATTTGCTACAAAAACAAGCAACAAAAAAAAAGCTCTCCAAAATCCATTTACCGCCGTGTGTTCTGAAATCTGATTCACTTCTGGTTTTCGCTCGTCAACTTTCACCTACATCCCTTATTCTCACCCCCCCCCCCCCCCCCCCCCCCACGTGGGGTATCGTTGGAAACCTACACTTGTTGGCTACAACGGTAACCAATAATTTTCGCCCATCAGCGGATAATTGGCAGTTCTGGTAGCGTCTGGAGTCTGGGGTGGTCATCTGACGCGCGGCGCGTAAAAAAAAAAGACGCTCTGCTGACATATCGTCATGTAAGTGACGATTGAGGTGGCGTTCGAACGGCAACAAATAGATCTTTCGAACGGTGTATTATATGTTCGGCGGAAAAATGCAGCCCTGAGCCGCTAGACGCTCGCAAAGTACCCCACCTGTTAACATTACAACCCCCCCCCCCAAATATTATTTTATCTATTTATTCTTACAAATTTGCACTACCTCATGTTTGCATTCATTTTTCTTTAGCATTTTGTACATTTTAGTTTTGTATATTGTATATTTTATTATTTTGTAGTTAGTGTTTGGTCTTTATTCTTTAACTTTTTTACTCTTTTTCACAGTATGAAGCACGATCTCATGAGGCTCGTACAGAACCAAGCGTTTCACCGTAATTAGGGATGTCCGATATTATCGGCCGATATTGGCATACAAATTTGATATCGGAAAATATCGGTATTGATTAAAAAAAATTTAAAATTAAAAATCTTTACATTTTACATTTACCCAGGCAAGCAAGTAAGAACAAATTCAGATTTTATTTATTGTCAAAAGTATGCATAATGTTGTGTTAATTCCACAACAAGAGATATGTAATGTTAATTACCTGAAATTATTCCGTTTTTTGGGGGGGGGAAACCCTGCATATATCGGTATCGGTTGATATCGGTATCGGAAATTAAGAGTTGGGCAATATCGGTATATCGGTATCGGTAAAAAAGCCAATATCGAGCATCCCTAACCGTAATGTACCTAATTGTGTGACGAATGAAACAATAAACCTTGACCCTTAACCTGCCCCTCTCTCTCCTCAGACTCCACGGAGCTGCCCAAGCGCCTCAGCCTGGACAGCTCCTCCTCCCTGGAGTCGCTCTCCTCCTCCCAGTCGGCCTCCCAGCCCCACTCCTCCCTGACCCTGGGGGGCGGCGGCTACCCCGCGCAGCCCCCCTTCTGCCCCGGCGGCGACAGCCTCTCCTGCGACGCCATCTCCGTCTACAGCCTCAGCTCCCTCGCCTCCTCGCTCAGCTTCCTGTCGCGGCCGGAGCCGGCGGGCAGCGACGTCATCAGCCAGCGCTCGCGGCAGCAGGAGCTGGAGCGCCACCGCGGCGGGGCGGGGCTCTTCGCCTCGCACCGCCACTCCTCGGCAGCGGCGGGGGGCCTGTCCAGGGGCCGGATGACCAATCAGGGAGGAGGAGGCGGAGGAGGAGGAGGAGGGGCGGGCGGCGGCGCGGCGGACGAGGACGAGTACCAGGGCTTCTCCATCATCAGCAGCGAGCCGCTGGGCGCGGGGGGGGGGAGGGAGTGTGACACCCTGCCGCTGCCCGGCGGGCACAGACACCACAGGGGGGGCGCCGGGAGGGGGTCCTCCTCGGGGGGACGCGGGCACCCCGTCTCGGTCTCCTCCAAGGGGAGCGTCAGCACCCCCACGTCTCCGGTGAAACCTCCACCGCTGCCGCCCCCCACCGTGTCCACCGTGCCCACCAGCCCCACGCCCAAACCTGCACGGTGAGTCGGTGGAGGACGTGGAGAAACGTCCTTTGCACTAGTTTTGATAGTTCTTTGATATAGTTCCCTTTATTTTGCACTAGTTTTGATAGTTCTTTGATATAGTTCCCTTTATTTTGCACTAGTTTTGATAGTTCTTTGATATAGTTCCCTTTATTTTGCACTAGTTTTGATATAGTTCCCTTTCTTTTGCAGTAGTTTTGATAATTTCTTTGATATAGTTCCCTTTCTTTTGCAGTAGTTTTGATCATTTCTTTGATATAGTTCCCTTTCTTTTGCACTAGTTTTGATCATTTCTTTGATATAGTTCCCTTTCTTTTGCACTAGTTTTGATGTTTCCCTTTTGCACTAGTTTTGATAGTTCTTTGATATAGTTCCCTTTCTTTTGCAGTAGTTTTGATAGTTCTTTGATATAGTTCCCTTTCTTTTGCAGTAGTTTTGGTAGTTTGTTGATATACAGTAGTTCCCTTTCTTTTGCACTAGTTTTGATGTTTCCCTTTCTTTTGCACTAGTTCTGATAGTTCTTTGATATAGTTCCCTTTCTTTTGCACTAGTTTTGATATAGTTCCCTTTCTTTTGCACTAGTTTTGATATAGTTCCCTTTCTTTTGCACTAGTTTTGATCATTTCTTTGATATAGTTCCCTTTCTTTTGCACTAGTTTTGATATTGTTCCCTTTCTTTTGCACTAGTTTTGATATAATTCCCTTTCTTTTGCACTAGTTTTGATAATTTCTTTGATATAGTTCCCTTTCTTTTGCACTAGTTTTGATAATTTCTTTGATATAGTTCCCTTTCTTTTGCACTAGTTTTGATCATTTCTTTGATATAGTTCCCTTTCTTTTGCACTAGTTTTGATAGTTCTTTGATATAGTTCCCTTTATTTTGCACTAGTTTTGATATAGTTCCCTTTCTTGTGCACTAGTTTTGATATAGTTCCCTTTCTTTTGCACTAGTTTTGATACTTCTTTGATATAGTTCCCTTTCTTTTGCACTAGTTTTGATACTTCTTTGATATAGTTCCCTTTCTTTTGCACTAGTTTTGATAGTTCTTTGATATAGTTCCCATTCTTTTGCACTAGTTTTGATAGTTCTTTGATATAGTTCCCTTTCTTTTGCACTAGTTTTGATATAGTTCCCTTTCTTTTGCACTAGTTTTGATCATTTCTTTGATATAGTTCCCTTTCTTTTGCACTAGTTTTGATATTTCCCTTTCTTTTGCACTAGTTTTGATAGTTCTTTGATATAGTTCCCATTCTTTTGCACTAGTTTTGATAGTTCTTTGATATAGTTCCCATTCTTTTGCACTAGTTTTGATAGTTCTTTGATATAGTTCCCTTTCTTTTGCACTAGTTTTGATATAGTTCCCTTTCTTTTGCACTAGTTTTGATCATTTCTTTGATATAGATCCCTTTCTTTTGCACTAGTTTTGATATTTCCCTTTCTTTTGCACTAGTTTCGATAGTTCTTTGATATAGTTCCCTTTCTTTTGCACTAGTTTTGATAATTTCTTTGATATAGTTCCCTTTCTTTTGCACTAGTTTTGATATAGTTCCCTTTCTTTTGCACTAGTTTTGATCATTTTTCATTTGATATAGTTCCCTTTCTTTTGCACTAGTTTTGATATAGTTCCCTTTCTTTTGCACTAGTTTTGATAGTTCTTTGATATAGTTCCCTTTCTTTTGCACTAGTTTTGATAGTTCTTTGATATAGTCCCCTTTCTTTTGCAGTCGTTTTTTTAAAGATATGTTTTTTCTGCATTTGACAGCTTTATTGTGGATAGGAGGACAGGCAGAGAGGAAAGTTGGGTGAAGAGATGATGGGGAGGACATTCAGCAGCATAGGTCCTGGGCCGGATTCTAACCCAGGACGCTGCGATTACAATGTAAACTATCGCTTTCCCCAGACAAACAAAAGAGGGGGCGGAGCTTGAGATGGGTAAATTGATATGAATTAAGCTAAACAGGTGGAGGTGTAACAAACAGTTGACCTTCGGCCTGGCTTGACCCATGACTCCTCCCTCAGGACCATGTGACTGCAGAAGGCTCTCTCTCCTTATCTAATCTGCTGCTCGACGAGGGTCAGTTTCATGAGGCGAAGCAGGTGTATTTCAACCCGAGGAGTGAGATTACACAGGTAGCTCTGTGACTCGTCGTCACTGTAACTGTGTTAAAGAACCTGCGAAGACAAGTCAAGTCATTTATTTATTTATAAAGCACGTTTAAGAACTCAGGCGCCAACGTTAACGCCGCCATTTTAGTGCTGGGTGATTTCAATAGCGCCAATCTGAGAAAGGTATTACCTGACTTCTATCAGCATGTGACTTGCAACACCAGAGGCGGTAACATCCTAGATCACTGTTACACGCAATTTAAAGGTGGCTACAAGGCTCATTCTGATAGTGGCTTTGGCAAGTCAGATCACGCATCCATTTTCCTTTCACCAAAGTACAGACAGAGAATTAAAAGTACTCCCGTAGTCTCGCGAGAGGTGCAGAAATGGGATCTGACGTCAGAAGAGACGATCCGGTCAGTGTTTCACCACACAGACTGGATTGTGTTCCGCGACACAGATAACATTAATGCCTACACGGAGACAGTGCTGGACTATGTCTGTACTAGGGTGAAAGAAACAATCCCCACTACCAAAATGAAAGTTTACCCAAATCAAAAACCCTGGGTAGACAAATCCGTCCGTGAAGCTCTGAGAGAGCGCACCAAAGCATACAATGACGGCCTAGTGGCAGGCAACATGAATGACCACAAGGTGGCGCGACACAACGTAAGGAGGACAGTGTCAGAGGCCAAACGGCGCTACAGGGATAAAATTGAACTCCAGTTTGAACAAGCTGACTCTAGAGCTATGTGGCAGGGGCTCAAAACGATGACAGACTACAAAGGCGCCTCCCTCAAACTGAACAGTGACATCTCCTTAGCAAACGACCTCAATACCTTCTATGCGAGGTTTGATGCTGGTAATAACAACACCAGCTCACAAGCCTCTGCAATGGGGGGGGGGGGGTCGGCTGCTGATGGAGGCGCAGTGTTCAGGGTAACAGAGCATGAGGTGAGGCGGACCTTTAAAAAAGTGAATATCAGGAAGGCAGCAGGTCCGGACGGCATCCCCGGCCGCGTCCTAAAAGTCTGTGCCGACCAACTGGCCCCAGTATTCACTGACATATTTAACCTGTCCTTAGAACAGGCTGTCATCCCCACCTGCCTGAAGAAGTCCACTATTATCCCTGTACCCAAAAAATCCAAGCCTGCTTGCCTCAACGACTACCGCCCTGTAGCTCTCACCTCCATAGCCATGAAGTGCTTTGAGAAGCTAGTAAAGGGCTACATCTGCTCCTCCCTCCCCATCAACATGGACCCCCTGCAATTTGCATACCGCCCCAACAGGTCCACGGAGGACGCCATATCCCATGTGCTGCACACAGCAGCATCACACCTGGACAAGAGGCAGGGGAACTATGTGAGAATGCTATTCATCGACTACAGCTCGGCATTCAATACCATAGTCCCCTCCATACTCATAGCCAAGCTCAGGGACCTGGGCTTGGGCTATGACCTCTGCCAGTGGGTCTTGGACTTCCTGACTGGCAGACCCCAGGTGGTGAGAGCAGGCAACTGCACCTCCTCATCCATCACCCTCAACATAGGGGCCCCCCAGGGCTGTGTTCTGAGTCCCCTCCTCTACTCCCTGTACACACACGACTGTGTGGCTCAGCGGAGTAGCAATACAATCGTCAAATTTGCTGACGACACAGTGGTGGTGGGCCTGATCTCTGCCAACGACGAGAGGGCCTACCTGGAAGAGGTCAAGGTCCTGGCGGGATGGTGCCAGGAAAACAGCCTCTCCCTGAACGTCAGCAAAACAAAGGAGATGATTGTGGACTTCAGGAGGTCGGGGGTCAAGGACTACAGCCCCCTCAGCATCGACGGGGCACCGGTTGAGAGAGTCAACAGCTTCAAGTACCTCGGAGCCTACATATCCGAGGACTTGACATGGACCACACACATTAACAGTGTGGTGAAGAAGGCACGACAACGCCTCTACTTCCTCAGGCGCCTAAGGAAGTTCCAAGTCAGCCAGAAGATCCTTAAGAACTTCTACTCATGTACAATAGAGAGCATCTTGACCGGCAACATCACCTCCTGGTTTGGGAATAGCACTGCAAAAGACCAAAGCAGACTACAAAGAGTGACACGTTCAGCCGAACGCACAATTGGAGGGGGGCTCCCCACCCTCCAGAACATTTACTACAAGCGTTGCAAGGGCAAGGCTAAGAGAATCATTAAAGACTCCAGTCACCCGAACAACTGCCTCTTCGAACTGCTGCGGTCAGGCAAGCGATACAGGAGTCTCAAGGCGAGCACAGAAAGACTCAGAAGTAGCTTCTATCCCCAGGCCATCAGGCTGCTAAACGAACAATGAATGAACACTACACAACAACAACCACCAAACGCACATAGCACACACATCCACACGCACACACTCACTTTAAACAAACACACTGTAGCACCCACTCCACACACTTTATAGCACACACCCACTTTAAACAAACACACTGTAGCACCCACTCCCCACACTTTATATTTATGGATGAAGGATTGCACTACAACTCGTACACCTTACTGTAAATTGTACCTAAAATTGTACCTCATCCCATTTCTGCTTTGCACTAGATAGTACTGTACATTAGTACACTGCATAGTATTGTGTATTGTATATTATATGGTAACTCAGAACATTGTACATATGTCTATACCGAACACTGTGACCTCATTTTCTTCTTCTAAATTCATGCTATATTATGTTATTATGTTATTTGATACTATCTTGTCTAGCACAGTCTCTGGAGCGTAACAGTAAGAAGCATTTTGTATGAAAGTATTCTGTACTTCTGTATGACAACTATTAAAGAACTTGAACTTGAACTTGAACCAAAGTCCTGTACAATCAAAGCATAAAATGTCATACTATAAAATACAAAAAGGCAAAAAGGCACAGCAGGACAAGACAGTACAAGACAACAGTAGGCCAACACACGGATAGGGGAACACAAAGTACAGTATAGCACACAGGGGACAGAGGAGCACAAGAAGAGATACAAGGGGGGGGAGGGGGCAGGGTAAAATTGCATGGGAGTGTGTGAGTTAGGGTGTGGGGGGGGGAGAATCAGGGTTTATTGAAGGCCAGGGAATAGAAGTGGGTTTAAATGGGCCTTAAATGTCTCCAGCGAGGGGGCAGATCGGATCTCCAGGGGTAGCTAAGACAAGTGAACATGTGACATGATAACTGTGTTAAAGAACCCGCTAAGACAAGTGAACAAGGGCTCCGTGACACGTCACTATATTCTTATATGTAAGGGATAATGTATAGCTACGAGGTCATTGTCGCAAAATAATTTACCGTCACGGAGTTTAAAATACCGAGCCGCCTCGGCGAGGTGTTTTAAACGTCAGTGAAGGTCAATTATTTTGCGATGATGACCGAGTATAGCTATACATTATCCCGCTTATTACATGGCTAACTTACTAACAATATACCTAATTCATTTGACAAATCGCAGTTGTTCTGTGGCTCGGTCAGCCCAAATAAAGTGATTATTATTATCGCGGGCAGCCCGGCAGGTGTGTCTGATTGGCTGCACTGAAACAGTGTGTGTCAGTGGGGCTTGATTACTCCAGCTGCGAAAAACAATAATCACCGGTGGTTATCGAAAAATAATTCACCGCTGTCGGGGGCTATTGACCAATCACAAGCAAGCATTTCGGCGAATGTGAAAACGCCATGTAATAAAACTGTGTTAAAGAACCCGCTAAGACAAGTGAACAAGGGCTCCGTGACAGGTCACTATATTCTTACGCTCCTGTGTCTCTCGTTGTCTTCCAGCTCGTCCCCTCACAGGACGGGGGGCAAAGGGAAGGTGAGCAGCTCCGAGTCGGACCAGTCCAGCACCGAGACGGACAGCACCGTCAAGTCCCAGGAGGACAACAAGGGCCCGCTGGACCCCCAGGAGCTGGCCCAGAAGATCCTGGAGGAGACCCAGAGCCACATGCGGGCGGTGGAGAACCTGCAGAGGGCCACCTCCGTGGGACCCTCGCCCCCCGCCCTGACCCCCGCCGCCCTGACCCCACCCACCCTGACCCCCACCGGAGGAGGCCTGGGGTTCCGTCCCTCGGAGACCAGCGCTTTCAGCAGACCCGGCAGCAGGGCCAGTCTGAAGGCCCGCTCCTCGCCCCTCTCCGCCCCCCTCTCGCCCCTCTCCGCCCCCCTCTCGTCGCCTCCCCCTCCCCCCCCGACCCGGCCCAAGCCCCCCTCCCGCTCCTCCTCGCTGCAGAAGATCAGCTCCGGCTACGACAGCCCGGCGTCTCGCTCCTCTCCGTCCCCCTCGCCCTCTCTCTCCCTCAGAGACCGGGGTTCCGTCCCTCTCTCCTCCCCGTCCCCCTCCTCCTCGCTGTCCCTCGACCGACAGGCTCAGCTCAACAAACTCAAGTACCCTCCGTCGCCGTACAGCGCCCACATCTCGCCGTCCCGCTCCTCCGGCGACCTCTCCGTCTCCCCCTTCTCGGGGGGGAGCCCCTCGCCCGCCGGCAGCGCCGCCCCCTCCCCGGCGCTCTCCTACTCCTCCACGGGGGGGTCGCCGGCGGCCCGCTCCAGCCCGGACGAGCCCCCGGAACAACCCGACCGCCGCCGGCTGAGGCAACGGGCCGCCGCTCTGGACGACAAGGTCCAAGCCATCCACAACCTGAAGACCTTCTGGGCCAACGCCACGCAGAAGAAGCAGCACCACGACCTGCCGGGGGGGCGGGGGGGCGGGGGGAGGAAGATGAGCACGGTGCAGAAGGACGTCCTGGGCCTGTTGAGCCTGTCGCCGAGACGAGACGAGGCCGGCGGCGTCGGCAAGAGTCCAGAGGGCTCCTCCCGGGACCGGAGCTGCTCGGAGAACCCGTCCAAGCCGCCGCCTCCACTGCCGTCGTCACCCGGTGGCGCCACGACGGCGAACTCTAAAGGCGGTGCCGGCGGACGGGCCGCCAAGCTTCCTTCCGGAAACGGCTACAAGTTCCTCTCGCCGGGCCGCTTCTTCCCGTCCTCGAAGTGCTGAGGGGGGGGGTTTCTGTTTCTCTTGAGTTTCTCAAAAACGTCAGGCCTTGTCGTCTTCTTGTTTGAAAATGGGTGGTTTGTGTTATGAAAAGAAACTTTGTCCATTCCGTCAGCAAAGTAAACACACGTCGTAGCGAGACCCGCTGAAAAACAGGGCGAGTGATTGATCGGAGTGTGTCAGCGACGCGTGATGATGTCATCGACCATGGGCGGGGGGGGTATGACACTAATGATGTCATCGACCAGGGGCTGGTATGACACTAATGTTATAACAATGATGCTTGTGCCTTCTTCTGGACACAACTGGAAGGAATTATGGCTGACCTGAGATGGGTAACTGGCTTTAAGTTTCTTTTACGACTGACTGGAGAGCGCCTGTCCCCTATAACGCCTCCGTCTACACTGTAAAGAAATGTTGACTTGGTCTGTCGACTGAACGGTTGCGGTCGCAGGAAACCCAGTACCTTGTATGTCGACCTAAAATGCTCGCTATGTGTGTCAGTCGAATAGCAGGTGGATGGATTTGGATTTATTGTGCGATAATTATTGTTAAATGTCATTATCAAAGATTTGTTATTGTCATTTATTTTGTAAATTAAAAGTGTTTTCCATTCAGTATTACACATTTTATATATATATTATTAAAAAATAAAGGTAAACGAGGAAGAATTACTGAAAACATTTTGATATTTTTTATGGACATGTTGAAAAAAGGCTTGATTTTACGTGAATGATTGTCAGTATGACAGCATGGTATCTCCTTGATATTCAGTGTTTCAGTGTCTTTATAATGTACATTTTTTTGCACCAGTGCCAGACTCCCATTTACAAAAATATCTCAATTCTCAGTAAGTTGCTAAATAAAAAAAAATTTAAAACAAGTTTGCTCTTTTGATGTGTCTTTGATGTCCATCGGTTGTACATAGCTGTCAACATTGGGATTTGAAAAAACAGGAGATTTCGCCCCGCCCCCTCCCCCGCCCCCTCCCAATGTAGTCTCCTCCCCCTCGTATGTATATATTTTCTGTTAGGATGTTTGTTGACAGCTGCTCTCTGCTGAGCTGCCTCGTCGCTGCCATCTGCTGGTCAAGACCTGTATGTACCCAAGGACTGGGTGAACTACTAATTGCTACATAAAATTTATCAGATACCTGGTTGAAAGTGAAATGCTGTGTACATCCCTGCATTAAATGAATGGAAGTGTCAGTGTTTCTGTAGAGGAGATGGAACGCCTGCTCTTGTCGGCACTGCGCAGCCGTGGAATCGCAAGGCCATAGATTTAGAATAGATAGAAAGGGCACATTGTGGTGTATCATAATTAATTTGTTGAATACAATAGGATTTTTATAACGTTGACACAAATTAAGGAATATTTACACTAAGTTCTCTTTTACCTCTTATTTAATTCATTCATTCATAAAAAAATTTTTTCAACCTTTATTTAAAATCGTAAGCATTGGAGGTTTCCCTCATTTACAGAAACGACGATTGTACAGTACATAATAAAAACAATATTCAAAGAAATTTAAACACCAAAATAAAAAACGTTTCAAAATAATTTAAAAAGATCAACTAAAACAGTTACAGGTAGGTTAGGTTTAGCTTTAGGTTTACTTTATTTGTTCAAGGGGGACAGTGTGTACATTAATAAAACATTTTACAAATGTAAATGCACCCAATTTTAGCCAAAAGGCTAATTTCCATTGGCAGTCCCCCTCCTGCCAGAAGGTACAGGCTAAAATCCTGTGTGAAAAAAGGGTTAGCAATAAAAACAGAATAAAATCAAGATAAATAACATTAGAATAAAAACACAACAAAAGCACATAGACATACGATAGGGATACAGGGCACAATACAGTCATGGACACAAGGACAGAGCACATCATGACATATTAAGAGACCCAGACAGACAGACGCACCATATCCACACACACATACACACACACACACAGACACCTCAGTGTTGACAGTGCTGGTTTTCAATGAGCCATTCCCTAACCCTGCACTTGAATGAATGGTATGATGTGGACACTCTAATTGTTTGAGGAATTGAGTTCCATTGGTGGGATGCTCTGTATGAAAAGACGGCCTGGCCAAATACACTTTTTTTGAAAGGGATTGTACAGTCCCCCCTTGCCGCACCTCTAGTGTTCCTGGCTGAGGCAGACTTGAGGTTGATGAAACCAGACAAAGGAGGAGGAGCCAATCCACACTTTATTTTAAAAACTAGACAGACGTTTTGACATAGAGTCAGGTTTTCCCAACTGAGTAGATTACATTTTTTTTTAGAATGTGACAATGATGGTACCTGAATGGTTTCTTGTCTAGAATTTGTATTGCTTGTTTGTATAGTGATTGAAGTGGTTTCAGGATGGTTGAATGTGAATTGGACCAGGTTATCAAACAGTATGTGATGTGGGAAAGAACCATTGAATGAAAATATAGCTTTGCTGCCTCGGTTGAAAGGAAGTTTCTTATGTACCTGAAGTTTGATAGGCTGAACTTTACCTTATTGCAGACTTTTTTTATGTGATTTTTGAAGCTAAGGTTTGGGTCTATGTGTAATCCTAAGTATTTATATTCTGATACTACCTGTAATTTCTGACCGGAGATGAAGATATCCTGCTCTGCAACTTCTCTGTGGCCCTTGGAGAAGAACATACAGACAGTCTTAGAGACATTCAATTGTAAACAGCTGTTCTTAAGCCAGGATGTGACATTCACCATGACATTAGACTATTTTGTTGCAGCCTCTTCTGTGGTTTTACTTTTACCGTGTGTAAAGATCACTGTATCATCAACACCGTGGGAAGCAGGCGGGCACGTAATTGAATTTGTCTGTGTATGTCTTGCACAAATTGGAAAAAATTAGACAAAGTTCACATGATTCCTCGTCCAATCAAAACACGTCAGGGGGGGCGGGACAAACGTGTTGATAATTCTGGATGACGTCGACGTCGACGATCCCGCGCAGCCGCAGCGGAGCCCCGGTCGGAGGAGAAGATGGTGCAGATCAAGGAATAGTGAGTTCAAACTGTATTAAATGTTGTATTTCGACGCATTTAGCCCGGCCTCGTAGTGAACACAAGCTGCTCGTTGTGAAGACGTGACGGTGTGTGTGTGCCCCGCTGCCCTGGCACTGCGAGGAGACGCCTAACTAAGCTTTTAGAGAGAGAGCTGTGGATCAGGACGTGGGGACAGAATTACACACACCGGTCTCTTCTGTCGAGGCCTGGCTAGCTATAGCGTTAGCTACCGTTAGCTTAGCCATCTGGTTGTAGCTTCTTCTTCTAAATGAACCGGTTGTGTAGAAAAGTCCTAATAACTGCATGTACGCGTTGTGGCGCCGTCTTGACTTGTATATTATTAACAACAAGCACCAAGCTGAGTTGGTTTATTTACATGATGGGAGCAGGTTTCAGTATCGTGGCTGCTGACAGATTATGATGAAGGCTCCATCTCCCCCCCGGGTTTAGCTGCTAGCAGGCGGCTAGGCTAGCTGTTAGCTCGGGGCTAGGCTAGCTGTTAGCTCGGGGCTAGACTAGCTGTTAGCTCGGGGCTAGGCTAGCTGTTAGCTCGGGGCTAGACTAGCTGTTAGCTCGGGGCTAGGCTAGCTGTTAGCTCACAGCTAGGAGGCAGCAGCAGGGTTTAGCTGCTAGCAGGGGGCTAGGCTAGCTGTTAGCTCACAGCTAGGAGGCAGCAACAGGGTTTAGCTAGCAGGGGGCTAGGCTAGCTGTTAGCTCACAGCTTGGAAGCAGCAGCAGCAGGGTTTAGCTAGCAGGGGGCTAGACTAGCTCACAGCTAGGGCTAGGAAGCAGCAGGTTGATTGATTGAAAAGTTTATTAACAGATTGCAGAATGGGTACAGTACAGCTCAATACACACAATTGTTAAGGGGATGCAGACCAGAGAAAGACTTTCGTCTTGTTTACATCAGGGTCCCCCATTTTCAATTCATCAGGACATATATGACATACAGGTAGACAGTACTGCTTACATCTATACATTTATGACATACCAGATCTGCAAATGCAGTACTGTTTGTGATACAAAAAGAGTATAGAAAAGAGAGTATATACATTTGACGTAGAAACTACATTGGAGGAGGGTGGGTAGGAGGGGTGGGTGGGGGAAAACTACAACTGTACAAGCAAAACTGTACATTGAAATATTGACGAAACCATACACAGTCAATTTCGCTGAGCAAATTTTACTCAAACGGAGTACATTTTACTCACTTGGGCTCAAATGGACTCAGTTTGAGTAAAATTTACTCTGCGAAATCCACTGTGTACTTGGTTCCAAGAGGAGGGTCTTGTGTATTCTTGGGTTAGGTCATTTACTGTACATTGGAGGGGGTTGGGTTGGGACATTTACAGGGGCCAGTTTCGAATTGCAGTCTCCCGTAGGTGTTCTTTGAGAGTGGTTTTGAAAGTGGGTAGTACTAGTGATTCACATTCCTACAGCTTTGGGTAGGGCGTTCCACATTGATGTGGCATAATTGCGAAACGTGTTTAGTCCCTTATTTGAGCCGAATCTGGGTTTTACATGATTTGTGGAACTCCCTCTGGTGTTGTGGTTGTGGTATTCACTGACCTTTGGGAAGTATTTTGACATGTACATGGGTACCTTAGTGGTGTAGTGTATCTTGTAGACCAGGCCCATTGCAAGTTGCTGTACTCTGTTGTCTACTCTAAGCCATCCTAGGTTGTCAAAGTGGGCAGGGGTGAGGTGGGTTCTAGGAGTAAGGTCAAACAGTAGTCTGACCAGTTTGTTTTGTGATGTTTGTAATTTTGTTTTTAGCGCCTTTTGAGGTGCTTTGGTACCATGAGGTGCAAGCATAGTCGTAGTACCCTTGTATGAGTGCTCCTGCCAGAGTCTTCAGGGTGTTCTTGTTTACCAGAGAGGAGATCCGGTACAAGAATCAAGTTCATTGGTTGACTTTTTTTATTACATTGGATGCCATTTTGTCACAGGAAAGATTTGCCTCTAGGATGGAACCCAGGTAGGTAATTTCGTCTTTCCTTGTGACAATATTGTCACCCACTGTAACTGAGAAGCTGTCGGTCTTGCTGAGTTTGTTATTTGAACTGAAGAGAATGGACTCTGTTTTGCCCATGTGTAATGATAGTTTGTTGTCATCGAGCCAGGTGCAGCTAAGCTAGCTCACAGCTAGGAAGCAGCAGGGTTTAGCTAGGCTAGCTCACAGCTAGGAAGCAGCAGGTACCATTGTCTGACTGACGAGCCGTTTGTGTGTACATCTGTGTTGTTGTTAGCCAGCCGTCTGTCAACCTGTCGTCAACCCACTTTAGTTTGGAAGGAGGTTCTTGTTTGACGGTGTTTATTATCACGTAGCACCGCTGACCATCCCATCTTGACGTTTGTGTTTTGGCGGGAGACTGGATGTATGTAACACAGCGTTACCACCAGCTAACCTGTTTAGCTGGGCGGCTACCGTGATAGCGCGTTAAGCTAATTAGACTTTAGCTAACGTTATCTAGCTAATGTGTACTTGCTTGCTGCCCCTTTTTGAGTTGAAGACAGCGTTGTGTTCAAGCATGTTCTGTGCTAAATGTAAACGAGGCGTGTTCTCTCCAACGTCACCGAACTGTACACACCGCTGGCTTGAGCTATTCTTGTGCTCGAACAGGTCGCACCAAAACACGAACTGCTGCTGGTGGAACATACTGTAGGTTCATGTTGGTCCTGAACGTGGTTGATGAAGTTATTGGATTTGCAAAACATTTCCCCATTATAGCTACGTTGGGTTAGGTAGTTACACATTGAGCACTGCTATTATTACGTTATTGTGGAATATTTGTTATATAATCGGGTTAGTAATTCAATTAGACCCTTACTAACTGCACCGTTTGATTAGGAATCCTTGCCTCAGGTTTGTGCATTAGTGTTACGTGACATGATTTGTTGCATAAGATTGTCATGGCCTGTGTTTTTAGAAGATCGTATAGATAGATTCTCCCTTATCTAGTCGCTAAAGACCAGGGTCAGTCACGCTGGGCAGCAATAGATCAGATAAGAATGATCCATAACCAAGCAGTAAGCTGACATGTCTAAATCTGACCCCCCTTTTTACCTGTCCTCAAATCCTGCAGGCTGGTATTGCATCCAGTTAGTGTGTGTGCTGTGCTCTGCTCTTATTATTTATGATGCAATGGAGGCTGTGACTTTCAGAAGGATTTGGGACTGTTGGTGACTGTATTAAAGGGTAATTCCGGTATTTTTAAACCTGCACCCTATTTTTCCATCACCTGGGGTGTAAATGAATAATGGGGACAACAGTTTTTGTATTAAGTCCAGTATTGAGCGAGATCGCTGCAGCTGCAAGGACTGGAGGGAGGCTGCAGTGTTATCGTTGGGGGCATTTGTGCATCAAAGTGTGTCCACAAAAAGTGCTTGTTTTTGCCACAGACAGGCTCAGAGTGTTGGATTATTGTCAGATTGTGTCTTTCTTATGTGAAGGATCCCTACAGAGATGGACCTTTGTGTTTTACGTTTCGACACGGATAGGAGCGTCTTCGTCCATGTGCAGCACAACTACCTGAGGTAGTCTATGAAAACTGAGTGTGACGCAACATTTGGCGCAATTAGAATATACGCAAACCATTATTTTAGATGATGCCATTGCCACACTTTCTGTACTCTCAAACCCTCCCTCTCCAACTCTTACTCACATTTCCACTGTAGTCTTCCTGCAACAACTCATGATTTAGATTGATTGATTGATTTAAAACTTTATTAACAGATTGCAGAATGGGTACAATACAGTACGGCTCAATACACACAATTGTTAAGGGGATGCAGACCAGAGAAAGACTTTCTTTTTGTTTACATCAGGGTCCCCCATTTTCAATTAATCGTATTCATCAATTCACATGATTTCAGAGTGAGACTTCCATTTTGGGTAAGAAATAGAAGACTCTCTGACACACAAAAAAAAGTACTTTTAGCGGATGTACCTTATGTTACATTCAGGGCCCGAAATTAGAGCCCGCCATTGGCGACCAGATTTTAGGTTTGGCGAGTGCCACTGAGAGGTCTGTCCGCCATGTGGCGGGTAACAAAATAGTCATGTAAAATAATTAAAACTGCAGTGTGTTCAGGGGAGGAAACTAACTTTTTGGCTTACCAGCCAACTGGAGAGTATCTGATTTTTTTTACCAGACAAACTGATTTTTTACCAGCCAAAAAAAATCGCTAATTGTGATAATTACTTCTTTGTATGTCTTCGTCTAAATTGATTTTCAATCATAGTAATAATCACACCGTGTCTCTACTCTTTAAAATATTTATTAGCATAAAACATTAATAACAGTCTCTAGTCTACTCTTCACAATATTAGCATAACACATATTAACATGAAAGAGGGATCTATTCTGGACTGGGTTGGGCTGAACTGGGCAGTGAAAGATGCTGGGTTGGACTGGGTTGGGCAGTGAAAGAAAAAAACCGAAGTATGTTGTGAAGTGTATAGATAGATAGATGTGAAATGTATAGATGTAGCAGTACTGTCTATCTGTATGTCGTGTATGTCATATGTTATGATGAATTGAAAATGGGGGACCCTGATGTAAACAAGACGAAAGTCTTTCTCTGGTCTGCATCCCCTTAACAATTGTGTGTATTGAGCCGTACTGTATTGTACCCATTCTGCAATCTGTTAATAAAGTTTTCAATCAGTCAATCAAGTTAACTTTGAACCTCGGTTGTCAAGCCACGTCAATGTTGTGTATGCATCCGAGTGTTCACTGTGCCTTTAAGACGGCACGGTGGCCTTACGACAGTGCTGTGAAGTACCGTCAAGTGGTCTGCTGTTAGCTGTTGTGCACTGGTTGAGCTAGCCCCTTTCGTGACTGCGATGTGCAAGCCAGGGGCTTTTGAGCATGAAATAAAATGTCTAACCTTACGTCGTAGTCGGGTGCGCAATAGACTAACATACACCTCTGTAATTTAAATGTGTCCTTCATCCTTGCCTTGGACTCGAGAGTTGTACTAGGGTTGGATGCAGTTCCCCGTTGCTCAGTCTGTCTGTTTTCCATCTTCTGTGTTTAACGTTATCTGTTTGCGAGTGCTTCCTTGACTGATGGCCAGTACCACGGGACTTTTATTCAACATTCTATATTTCCGCGGGTTGGCCAGTACTGCAGGAACTTTTATTAAACATTATATATGTCCGCGGGTTGGCCAGTACTGCGGGAACTTTTATTAAACATTATATATGTCCGCGGGTTGGCCAGTACTGCGGGAACTTTTATTAAACATTATATATGTCCGCGGGTTGGGCCGGTTGGCCAGTACTGCGGGAACTTTTATTAAACATTATATATGTCCGCGGGTTGGCCAGTACTGCGGGAACTTTTATTAAACATTATATATGTCCGCGGGTCTTGTGCAGTGCTCTCGTGGCACTGTCAACTCGCCAGACTGGCGAGTGGTCTTCATGAATCACTCGCCAAACGTAAAAAATACTCTCATTTGGCGAGTAAAGTGGCCTAATTTCCTCCCCTGAGTGTGTTTTGGTCTTACGACAGGCCTAATTTGTGGCTTGTTTACCGACGTCACATCCACTACTCTTCTGTCCTGACTGCCTGTGGCGCCTGCTTGCACTGTAGGGAGCTAACGTTAGCTTAATAACTTTAAATAGGTTGCAAATATGTGGAACTATGGAAGGAGTAAGCCGACCGCTAAAAAGAAAACCCACCGCGGCAGCGAGAGCGGGACCACCTAACAAAAGAACGTTTCGCAGAGCTTTTCCTTCCTATCATTTCATTATAGACAGCCCACAGACCATGAGCTAACTAAGCTAAGCTATCTAACGTTAGCTGCTAACCCTGGAAACGCTCAAAGCACAGTCAGTGAGTCCACAAAACCAGTTCCATTAGTGAGGAAAGGGGGGGGGGGGGTTATATTAACGAGGCTTGACAACAGGGGTTCAAAGATAACATCACATTTATTGGCTATTCGTTTCTTTATAATTATCGCTTCATGCATCGTGCATCCAGGCTCCGTGTGTTGACATCCTAGTGTGTGTGACATCATCAAGTACGGCAACTCAGAAGGGGGGGGGCTGGCTCTCTCGCTCTCTCTCTCTCTCTCTCTCTCTCTCTCTCTCTCTCTCTCTCTCTCTCTCACTCACTCACTCACTCTACGTTCAATATGTTTTAAAGCCAAACGTAACACTATAAATACTAACTGGATAGTTGATATAAACATTTCATTTCATTATCTGAAATATTCTAAAATCATTAAGTCTGCTATAAGCCATTATCCCTTTGTGTGTGATTATTATTTTCTCACAGTATATATATATATATGTGTGTGTTTGGCAAGTATGTCAAAAAGAAAAACGGAAACAACACGTTTGTCATCGGTAGTAAATCAATGAGATTGTGGACTCTGATGAGGACATGATTGAGGAGGTTTAAGTTAGGTTTATAAAACATTTTATTATGTTGTTAAATCCTGCAAAGAGGGTAGAGTGAGGAGTCTGATGATTAACAGTAGGTTACAATTTAAGCTTACCGGTAAGCTTGAATTGACATGTGAATAAAAATAAGGAAGTTCCAGGCACTCTTCTTGTATATAAAAAAAGGCTTTAATAAATAGCTTAGTTCATATTAGAACCATTAAAAAAAACACCATGTTTCGGCCTCTCTATTGGCCTTCTTCATTTTTTAATGGTTCTAATATGAACTAAGCTATTTATTAAAGCCTTTTTTATATACAAGAAGAGTGCCTGGAACGTCCTTGTTTGTATTCAACTGGCTCCCCTCATCCAAGAGCACCTTCAAAAAGACACAGGATTCACACCACAAAGACGCTGCAGCCCTCCTTGTTCTAGTTTGAATTGACATGTATTGATTAATCAATCATCAATGAATATATTAAAATAATTTGCTTACAATTTTACTCTGGCCTCTTATTTAAGTGTATTCTTCAACATAATACCCCATCTACTTGAAATTTACTGAATTATTTTTAATATATATGTGACACAAACATTTATTTTGTTTGGCCGGTAAGAAATATGCTTGGCGGGTAGATTTTTCCCATCTACCCGCCACTGGCCGGTGAGTCAAAAAGTAAATTTTGGGCCCTGGTTACATTACAGCCTGTTCTTGCTCAAACTGATTCCAATAAATGTTGTCCCTCATAGACATTTAAACCCCAAATAGTTAGAAAAATAGGGTCCAGGTTTGAAAATAGCGGTACGACTCTTTTAAGATAAATGGTATATATGTTGGTATTGAGGATGAGATGCTCATCCCCTACGTCATCCGCACGGCCGGTGTCTTTTGGAACGAGTGCACCTGCGATGAGTCCACGTAGGGCTGGGCGATAAAACGATAATTATCGCGATATATTTTAATAATCGATAAATATTGATTTTTTTTTTATTGTGACCTGCAACAGGGCAGCTTTAAAACCAGAGACAGTGGACAGACTTGTCTTTCTTGCCTGCAACTTAAAGTAATGGCTTTGCTTGTCCAAATGACAATACTGATTTCTAGGGCTGTAGTGTACGAATGTCTTTATTTTTTATTTAATTTTTTATTCAAAGCTTCTATTGAAGTTTTCGAATGAAGCTTTGAGTGCTGTCATAGACCCTACCTACTGGTCTATGTGCAGGGCACGAAATTAACTTTTTGACTCACCGGCCAGTGGCGGATAGATTCTACCCGCCAAGCATATTTCTTACCGGCCAAAAAAAAATGTGTATATTGTGTCGCATATATAAATTTCTTTTCAGTACATTTCAAGTAGATAAGCTATTACGTTGAAGAATAGACACTTAAAGAGGCCAGAGTTCAATTTGTTCTCTCTCTCTCTCTCTCTCTCTCTCTCTCTTTCTGTCTCTCTGTCTCTATCTGTGTCTCTCTCTCTCTCTGTGTGTGAAGTGACTTCTCGCTATCTGCAAACAGCTCCACTGTCTGTGTGTATACTTAGTAGCCTCCAGATGCAGCCAGGATTCTCCGGCGCTGCAGCTGGACCCTATTGGTATACTGTGCTTTGGTCAAATCACATTCAGCATGCTCGAATACGCATCGAATCAATGTTATAAGACATTGATATCAGGAGCTATCTGTAGCTACTGCTAGCCGGCTAGATAACGTTAAGACAACGCCTCAGTTGTTGACTATTTAGTTTACTGGGACATATAGAGCTAACGTGAGCTAACGTTGCCTACCGAGCGAACGGAGGTATCATGCACTCGACTATTGCTGGAGTGTTAATGTGTTAATAAATAACACATTAAGTGTTCAAGAAGGAGTGGCCATTCTTGATTGATTTTCTGATGTCATTGACCCGTCCTGGTTTACCATGCTGGATTTACAGGAGCCGAGGAGAATATCGGTTGAATGTGTGTTGTGAGGAGGTGGAGTGTGTAATCGGCTCTGGTCTGTGTGTCTTAATACCTGCTACTACACACATACCATCACATTTGCCATTTGGACTTTAAAGTCTGTTGTGAATTTTATGCCATTTTTTTATTTGTTGAAAGACTTATTTTCCGATGTATTTAATTTTTTTTTTCTTTGTCAAGTGTTAATCCCCTTGAGGAAATTCAAGTGTCACACAGCAGCATTGGGGGGGGGGGGGTACAGATAGGATGGGTAGTAATAATAATAGAACAAAGTGTTAGTACTAGTAGTAATGATAATAGTGATAATGATAACTTATCCAGGGTTAGAAATAAACTTTTTTTTCCCTGTGGTTTTTTTGCCCCCCTTAATTGATTTTCGGGGGCTTTTTTGTATTTCGGGGGCACAGAACTTTTATGATGAAAATTAACATAAAAATTATAAAACATTGTCGACACTTACCATATGCCATTTTGTGGCTGCGGCTGTCTTGTCTGCCAAATAACTTAAGTATTTGTGATCAAATGCCTTGAAGTTTTGCACACATGCTATGAGGTCAGACAGGCCGTGGTCAAGATATGTAGTTGAGCAATACATTCGTCATTGGTGCATGTAGGTGAGAGAGGCCTACCACATAACCCTATATTGTGGGTTACCCTACACAGGTTACCCTACACGCGATATATATACATGGAAGGATCATTCATTCATCCAGTCATTCATTCACAATTGCTTAGAACTGAGAGTGGGTTTGCACTGAAACGCTAACTTGGTATGGGCTGTTTCTGAAGGGTGTATAAATGTGGATGCAGGCGGCTAGATCATACCTTATCACCAGCCAGTGTCCTGTCACTGTGAAACCTGCAGTGTCAAAGTCATCGCCCAAACGTTTGAACACGCCCACAGCTCTCAACCCCTGGAACCATATTGTAACAAATGGATGTGGAATTGCCACTTGCTGATATATTCTGCTGTCAATTCTGTAGCTGTGGCCGGGGAGGATCGATTGTATCACGCTTCATCTTCTAAGATTAAACATTGATTCCAAAAATCGATTTCTTTCATTTTGG
The DNA here is from genome assembly GCF_963971535.1 of Notolepis coatsorum. Classification (NCBI taxonomy): domain Eukaryota; kingdom Metazoa; phylum Chordata; class Actinopteri; order Aulopiformes; family Paralepididae; genus Notolepis; species Notolepis coatsorum. The sequence goes on along the minus strand of NC_140175.1, from coordinate 4,341,763 downwards.
TTTCAACTTTCTCTGAACTATTGTTCTTGCCAAACACAGCAGAGCAGAAAGACACGCGCAATAATACCAGCTTGTAACACGGAGGTCCACATCTGATCCACAGATGGAGATATTGTATGTATTGTGTAGAGATAATTGTATGTATTGTGTAGAGATAATTGCGATGAATCGATTGTTTACCCTGAATCTGATCATTACCCTCACACATTACCCTGATCAATCCCTACCCACATTCAAAACCGCTCTTAAAGAGCACCTACGGGAGGCTGCAATTCGAAACTGGCCACCGTAAATGCCCAAAACCCCCACCACCTCCTAATAGACAGTCTCCTCCCCACCGCATGTATATATTCCCTCCCCGCCATATGTATATTCCTGCCCCACCCACCCACCCCCTCCTAATGTACAGTCTCCTCCCCACCGCATGTATATATTCCCTCCCCGCCATATGTATATTCCTCCCCCACCCACCCACCCCCTCCTAATGTACAGTCTCCACCCCACCGTATGTATATTTCTCTCCCACCCACACCCACCCCCTCCTAATGTACAGTCCCCTCCCCATCATATGTATATACTCTGTCAGGATCTAGGGGTAACCGTACTGTATATTTGAATACCGTTTATGTCACAAATGTATCAGTACTAAATACCTGTATGTCCCTATGCCATAAATGTCATGTATGTTGTGTATGTCATAAATGTCTATATGAATTGAAAATGGGGGACCCTGATGGAAACAAGACAAACGTCTTTCTCAGGTCTGCATCCCCTTAACAATTGTGTGTATTGAGCCGTACTGTATTGTACCCATTCTGCAATCTGTTAAATAAAGTTTTCATTCATTCATTACCCCAAGCATCGCATTCAAACTGCTCCCAAGGATCCCATCGCTACACTTCTCTGCAGCTTTAGAAGATGGAAATTGGTTCTAACTTGTCTCTCTCTCTCTCTCTCCCTCACAGCCGCGTGGTCTTACCGGTCTCTGTGGAGGAGGTGAGTGTCTACTTCATTATAACCCCAGGGAGTGTGCCTGGCACACTTGGGCTAGTGATCTGCACCACAGAGCGTAGGGAGCTGAAGTCACGCTCAGGCTAGTGAACTGGGCCCTCATTTATCAACGATGCGTAGAAAGTGTTCTATTTCCGTTCCTACGCACGGAATTTAGAATGTGTGTACGCACAGAAAAATCGGGATTTATCACACATGCGTTTTCGAAGCTGTAAGCAGAATACAAGTCATATGAACACTCACGATATAGTGTTCTTCCCCCTTCCTACTGTATAAGAAAGAATTAAAAACGCATTGCAACGAGAACGGAGGTTATTTGTTGAGTTTGTGTGTATTACAAAACCCTTGCAATAAATGTGTCTTAAATGAATGAAAAGCATACATGCTCTGGATACAGGTAGCATATATCGTGTGGGTGATATGACTTGCATTCTGGTACAGCGACTCCTACAGGTCGGTTGGTGCGCCTGCGCAGTAGAATCAGGAAGTGTCGGGGGCAGCGTGAGCCTCCCACGCGTTACTCCTCGCCACTGAGAGATCGAGCTGCGCAGGTGAAAAGATGCGACTGCTGTTACCTCAAGTACCGGAGGGGACTTGTGCTATGTATGACTTAGTCCACATTGCAGCCGGCTTGTGGGAGGCAAGAAACAGCGTTCGAGACAGGGGAGGGTTGAATTGGATGATACGAAATTGGGATGGGAGAAAATATAGAAAATGGGAGAAAAAGTGGATAAAAAAAAAATGACTTGCATTCTGCTTACAACTTAGAAATTCCACTTATTTTGTTTTACAATGTCAAAGCCTTTTAAATATAATCAAAACGTTCCCGTATTTCTGCAATCTATGCGCAAAATAATAACGGGTTGAGTTCTAACAAAGAACATATTACATGCTGGGTAATAGGCTGATAGAGTGTATGCGTGTTTTCCCAAGGGGGGTCCGATTCTGGCAGGGAGTCCGAATTCGGCACAACACCGGTGGCAAAAGACCTGACGGTGGAGAGGACTTGAATGTGCATGGGGATGGCATGTGCGTTTTGTTCCACACTTAATTTGGGCCCCAATTTGCGGTACAAATCAAGGAGAATGTGTCTCGGGTAGCGGACTCTATAATATTATGTTCTCTCGGCAAACGGACTGTCCTATCTCTGAAAACAGTTCCCCGCGGAGCGCAGTCAGTGCACCCCTCCGATAATGCTATATATAAACCATGCTGCATTCATTCGGAAAGAAAGACTTATTCCAAATGCTATTTATAGGGTTTGACAATAATTACACTACTGTCGCTATTTTACAATTAACCATAATGAATTACGGGTCATACCGAACACGTCAGTCAAACTAATGCACTAAAGCTTATTTCCGCGTTGCAGTATTAATATTCTACCGCTGGGCGCCAGGTACGCACGGTCTGAGCTGTGCGTAAATATACGCACAAAGTCAAGCACACGTTCAAATTGATAAGTCCCACACTTTGCTTAGAAATGATCGTACGCACGGGTTACGTACATATCTGTGCGTACGCACCATTGATAAATGAGGGCCCTGGATCCTTTGTAATGTTCTAGTACAGCGGTTCTCAAACTACGGGTCGCGACCCAAAGTGGGGTTGTGGGTAGGCGACAGTGGGGTCGCACATTGGCAAGTAAATTATTTTTATAAAAAAAACATGTTTTTTCTTCTGGCAACATATTTTGGCTAAATATGCCTCGTTTTATAAATGTGTATTGATAACATTGTGCTGTAATACAATTTTCTAATAAATATGCATGATCAAGTTCAACAACGTGTGCTTTTATTTTGATATTCCTTAATTCCACGTTGAAATGACACAATACATTAAGTGTGGGGTCACCAAAGAAGATTCCTAAATAAAATGGGGTCGCAGTATAAAAAAGTTTGAGCTCCCCTGTTCTAGTAGAACCGCTCTGACTTTGATCCGGCCTGTCGAATGTTAGCGCTACCGTCACTGTTGCCCTAACTAACCATTATTCCGATGGTTGATTCATCTATCCATTATTTGATTAAAAGAAAAAAAGAAACATTTGATTCCAAGAAAAAACTAAAGTTATTCCTTAGACGAGGAACAACGCTACTATTATACTAATGTCTTTACTACGCTGCACTCAACACTGCAGCACTCAAGTTTCAACACTGTTTGATGAACATAGTTACTTGGCTGTAAGAGTCGTAGCCTTCCTGCTGACTTTGTCGTACAGAAACATGTAAGTCGCTTTGGATAAAAGCTTCAGCTAAATGACACAATGTAAATCTTTGAAAAAGTAATTGTGTGGGCGGCTAAGTGGCGCAGTGGGCAAGGCGCTCGCCACTAATGCAGGAGACGCTGGGTTCGAGCCCAGCTCTCCGTGTTGCTACCAGCTTGGCTGGTCGTTCATACTAACGCAATTGGCAGTATTAGGGGGGTGGGAAAGCTGGTGGGTGGGGATCGGACGTTGTGGACAGCGACTCCTACAGGTCGGTTGGTGCGCCTGCGCAGCAGAATCAGGGAGCGACGGGGGCGGCGTGTCCCTCCCACGCGTTACTCCTCGACGCTGAGAGATCGCGCTGTACAGGTGAAAAGATGCGACGGCTGCTTCCTCGAGTACCGGAGGGGACACGTGATGCAAGGCTTGGTCCACATTGCAGCCGGCTTGTGGGAGGCATGGTCTAACAACGTTCGTGACAGGGGAGGGTAGAATTGGACGATACGAAATTGGGATGGGAGAAAAATATAAAATGGGAGAAAAAAGTAGATTAAAAAAAAAAAAAAGGTAACTGTGGTGTTGAAATCGGCTACCAGTGGTGTCACTTCTCCTGTTCTGCTGTCGGCTGCGTCGGTTGTTTTACGAGATGATGATCAAATGTCAAATGGGATACAATAGGTCAATTGATCACAAATGTCAACGTCTCTTTCCCGGCGCGACACGGCGCCTCAGTGGCAGAGTTACTGTATTATCACTTCATATTCTGAGAGTCTTTTGTGTGTCTCTCCCTCCCTCTCTCTCTCTCTCTCCCTCTCCCTCTCCCTCTCCCTCTCCCTCTCCCTCTCCCCTCTCCCCTCTCCCCTCTCCCCTCTCCCCTCTCCCTCTCTCCTCCCTCTCTCTCTCTCTCTCTCCTCCCTCCCTCTCTCTCTCTCTCTCTCTCCCCCCCCTCTCTCTCCCCCCCCTCTCTCTCCCCCCCCCTCTCTCTCTCTCTCTCTCTCTCTCCCCCCCCCCCCCCTCTCTCTCTCTCTCTCTCGTCCCCCGTGCCCCCCAGTACCAAGTGGGCCAGCTGTACTCTGTGGCCGAGGCCAGCAAGAACGAGACGGGCGGCGGAGAGGGCATCGAGGTTCTGACGAACGAGCCCTACGAGAACGAGGGCGAGAAGGGACAGTACACGCACAAGATCTACCATCTAAAGAGGTGGGTGAAGGGCACAAGATCTACCATCTAAAGAGGTGGGCGTCTGGCATCTGGCCTCGTGTCACAGTAGATGTGTCTGGAGGCTTATAATAATAATAATAATAACAACAACTAGACTTTGAAGAAGTCTTTATTCGCCATGCAGTGACACACACGTGCGATGGACGGCACACACACAGGAACTAAGGCTGAGCCCGAACGTTCGAACGTTCGTTCGTTAAGCTGACATTCGGACTTTAATTAATGGGTTCGAACGTTCGGTGAAAAAAAATAAAGCAGGCGCAACGACGGTGAGGCGATGTGAAGCGGCGCGTCCCCCGAGTCGCTCGGCTCAACCAGTATGGTCTCTGCCGGGCTGTTGCTGGATACTCAACCAGAGCTCTAGTCTCAACCAATGCAATAGAACAATTTTGATTGAATGACAGGCGATTCTGCCAATTACGTCACACCGCTTGCACCCGCCTCTGCTGTTACCACCAATCGGCAAGCGTTTATTATTTTTTTTACTTCCGGCAATGCCGCCTGCTTGCGAGAAGCATTAACGTAGCGTTAGCTCCCCGCCGAGGAAGTAAAAGTCGTAACAAGGTTTCCATAGGTGAACCTGCGGAAGGATCATTAATGAATACCAGCCATTTTCGGCCACGGAGCGCGAGCTTCATGGCGGGAGGTGGTTGCGTTGGAAACAACTCTGGCCGAGGCGGCAGGCGTGTTGGGAGCCCGGCGGGACCCCCGCGCCGGTGTCTCTCTGTCTCTCTGCCGTCCCCCGTTCCGAGGTAGAAGGTGGAAGGAGCCGAGGCGCGCGCCTCTCTCCTTCCCGTCGACCAAGAGTGAATACCTGTTATTGAACGTGTAACACTAACTATATAACGTTAATGCCACAAAACGAATGCCTTTAAGCCCCTTACGTGACTGCGGTGTGCAAGGGCTATTGTTTATCATAAGTAGGAACTTTGATGAATGCAGTACTCTGTAGCTTGTTTATTTTCTTCTGAGTGCTTTGTTTAATTACATGAACAGCCACCACTGTAAACAACATGTTTTTTCACCAATAGATTATGCAATGCCTCCCTCCGTAGGATCTATAATACAAAAAAAATATATATATATAAAAAAAAAAATGTAATAAAAAAAAACTTTATTAAAGAATTTACAAAAAACGAACGTTCGAACGTTCGTTCGATAAACCCTGGCGAACGTTCGAACCCTAAAAACAGGGTTCGGGCTCAGCCTTAACAGGAACACACACACGTGCGATGGGCGGCACACACACAGGAACACACACACAGGAACACACACACTAGAGCTGTTTCCCCTGAAGCCTGTTTTTGGGCTTCGAACTTCGTCAGGGTTTTTCGAACGGACGTTCAAACCTTCGTTAATTTTTTTTTTAATAAAATTCACTTTTTCTTTTCTTTTTAAATAAATATCCTCAAACTAAATCCTCAATTTGAATAAAGTGATTAATCTGATTAAATTAGTATTTTTTTTTTTCAACTTTCTTTAATGAATATAACTCATCAGTTTTTAATACTATAATATTAGTGTGTAGCCTAATCTTTATCTGCTTCTGTGAAGAAAACCCCCATTGGTTTAAACAGAATGAATAGACACATAAAAAATATATATATATATATACATATTTTTTTATTATTATTTTTTATTAAAAATAAAAAAAATTCGTGCCCAGTGATGAGACCAAGGCGAATGTGAGCTTTACTGAACAGGAGAGTTGGGTTCTGCTTGTCTTGACTGGCTGGTAATCTTGGCAGTGCAGCGGAGGTTTGCTGCTCTGCTGTAAGGGCCCGCCTACAGTGGCTTGGCTCCGCCCACATCTGTTCCTCCTTTAAAGTGATGCTGGAGGAATATCTGGGAGGATGCTGACAGTGTGTCTGTCTGTCTCGTCTGTCTGTTTGTTTGTCTGTGTGTTTGTGTTGGAGGCAAGGAGTTCACCCAGCTCTGCTCGTTGTTCAGAAGCCATGAACTGCTTCTTTGGTAATCTGAGGGCTGGAATCAAAAAATGCACACACCTGACTTATCTTCAAGGTTCCAGAGTCATACCATATCGGTAAAAAAATAAAACTACCTGAAACTCATAAGAATGTTTGCAACAGAGTAAAAATAAAAGTGCAAAATCTAAATTTTCAAAAAATCTAAAAAAAAAAACAAAAAAAAATTGATTTAGTATTCGAATGCCAACGTAACGAACAAACGTTTCGGCTCAGCCCTGTGACACACACATGCGATGGGCGGCACAGGAACACGCACACACGCAATTTTCTTTTGGGTCGCCGATGCGATTGAGTCTCTGCACATGACCCAGATATAAGGGCTGCGGTGTGGGGCCGCGACAGCGTTAGCGATGTGTTGTGCATCTTTTTCCATTGGGGTTATCTTATCCGGGGTGGGGGGGGGGGGGCATTGCGAGCACGGGGGGGAGAACATGCAAACTCCACACAGAAAGGCCCGGGAGATACCCCCCCCCCCCCCACCTGGGTACCTGGCATCGCGGAAACCTGGTCCCCGAGCGGGAATCGAACCCTGGGCCTTCTAGCTGTCAGGCGGCAGTGTTAACCACTACACCACCGGGCTTCATACCACAGTAGAGGTGGGGGGGCAGAGCAGCGGTGCCGTCCCGTAGGGATGGGCATTCATTTTCAAATAATCATTCAATCATAAAAAAAAAAAAAATCGTAATAGTTAATTCGAATATCATTTAGTCTAAAAAAATATATATTTTCCCCTGTTTTTAACCGGCAACTACACTGTGTGTAGTGTATTGAGAGGGGACTAACTGTTACACCTCTCAACGGCATGCTGGGTACGGGTAGCTACTAGTCCTTGAACAAGAACAAGTCCTTGAATTTTCTGCGTGATTTTAATGGTGGGAGCCCTGCTGTGAGTGTGTGTTGACGTCCTCCTCTCTCTTCCCCAGTAAAGTCCCATCGTTTGTGAAGATGATCGCACCCGAGGGAGCTCTAACCTTCCACGAAAAAGCTTGGAACGCCTACCCATACTGTCGTACTAGTAAGTATCTAATGAATAACCTACCCATACTGTCGTACTAGTAAGTATCTAATGAATAACCTACCCATACTGTCGTACTAGTAAGTATCTAATGAATAACCTACCCATACTGTCGTACTAGTAAGTATCTAATGAATAACCTACCCATACTGTCGTACTAGTAAGTATCTAATGAATAACCTACCCTTACTGTCGTACTAGTAAGTATCTAATGAATAACCTACCCATACTGTCGTACTAGTAAGTATCTAATGAATAACCTACCCATACTGTCGTACTAGTAAGTATCTAATGAATAACCTACCCATACTGTCGTACTAGTAAGTATCTAATGAATAACCTACCCATACTGTCGTACTAGTAAGTATCTAATGAATAACCTACCCTTACTGTCGTACTAGTAAGTATCTAATGAATAACCTACCCTTACTGTCGTACTAGTAAGTATCTAATGAATAACCTACCCTTACTGTCACACTAGTAAGTATCTAATGAATAACCTACCTATACTGTCACACTAGTAAGTATCTAATGAATAACCTACCTATACTGTCACACTAGTAAGTATCTAATGAATAACCTACCTATACTGTCACACTAGTAAGTATCTAATGAATAACCTACCTATACTGTCACACTAGTAAGTATCTAATGAATAAACTACCTATACTGTCACACTAGTAAGTATCTAATGAATAACCTACCTATACTGTCACACTAGCAGACAAACACGTATATAAAAAGAGTGCTTGGGAAAGTACTTGAAAGTCCTTGATTTTCATGTTTGCAATGTCTGTGGGAACCCTGCTGTGCCGGAGGAGTGCGCTTGCCGTTTATATTTTTTTAACAGTTGTATCCATAGCCTGCATTTTGAAACCCTCATCTCAATGCACTGTTTTAAATGGCGTTCATTAGACAAACTCGCTCGGCCCGTAAACTAATGATACTAATGGACTTGGCATGGATTGCTTGGATCTTGGTTGCCAAACGGGTGCTGGTAATGGCATGAAGGGTGATTATCGCTCCGGGGCGGCGTGGCCAACGAGCCGTGGTGTTGTGCCTCCGACTGACCTCTCGTCGTGATCCTCCCGTCCCACAGGGGCCGGGGTTCAGACGGGTCAATTGGTTGGCATGAGAGGTCAAGAGTCTTCTGAACAACACACCATGCTTTGCTGAACTGGGCTCTGTTGTGGTTGTTGGGTCCAGATGACTGTCTGGATGAAACTAGGGCTGGGTGATAAAACGATAACGATAATTATCACGATATATTTTAATCGATAATAAAAAATAATGTCTAATTCTTTTTTTTTTATTATTATTGTGACCTGCAACAGGGCAGCTTTAAACCCAGAGAGACAGTGGACAGACTTGTCTTTCTTGCCTGCAACTTAAAGGAATGGCTTTGCTTGTCCAAATGACAATACTGACCAAATTAAGATTTTTTTTTCTCTTGTCCATTTATTTTGTTTGCTTTCTAATTTAAAATACAGTTTGAAACCGTCTGTACACAGTAGGCTATGTGTGCTAGCAGAACTAGACTCCAGTCACGAGTCACAGTGCACATGTGCGGTGGTTTGTCCACCAAAAAAGCGCCAAAAGATAGAAAAGAAACGAGCAGAGCCAGAACTACAACTCCCCTGGAGCCACAGCCAGCAGAGAAGCCTGTTTACTTTAGCTTTTAAACCAGCTGCAGCCTGAGAACTGGAGTGTGAGGGGATGTAACACTAAAGATGGCGGCAACGACAAAGAATTGCTGCAAAATAAATGTTGTTTAAATAATAATGAAATTTTTTTTGTATACTAATAAAAAAGATAGATAATTATCTATCGAACGATATGAAAAATGTTGTGCCCAGTGATGATACCAAGGCGAATGTGAGCTTTACTGAACAGGAGAGTTGGGTTCTACTTGTCTTGACTGGCTGGTAATCTTGGCAGAGTAGCGGAGGTTTGCTGCTCTGCTGTAAGGGCCCGCCTACAGTGGCTTGGCTCCGCCCACATCTATTCCACCTTTAAAGTAATGCTGGAGGAATATCTGGGAGGATGCTGACAGTGTGTCTGTCTGTCTCGTCTGTTTGTCTGTGTTTGTGTTTGTGTTGGAGGCAAGGAGTTCACCCAGCTCTGCTCGTTGTTCAGAAGCCATGAACTGCTTCTTTGGTAATCTGAGGGCTGGAATCTAAAATGTGATATATCATGATAAAATGTTTGGCCATATCGCCCAGCCCTGGATGAAACCATGCAAAGTCCTGACAACCCGTCCATCCATTCGGTTACCTTCGTCTCGTTACCTTGTGTCCCCAGAGTCTCTCTCCAAAAGATGCAAGTGTGGTTTTGAAACGGAAGCGAGAGTTTTGCCTCGAAGTTGAAGAGCATCCTTACGTCTTTAGTTTTAGTGGCTAACATAGTTCTGTTTCCTTACGTCAGAGTAGTTTTAGTGGCTAACATAGTTCTGTTTCCTTACGTCCGAGTAATTTTAGTGGCTAACATAGTTCTGTTTCTAACATAGTTCTGTTTCTAACATAGTTCTGTTTCCAAAACAACTGAAGTTTTATCGGTACTAATTGTCTCTTTTGTCTCCTCTTCGTCTCCCTCCTCTTCGTCTCCGTCCTCTTCGTCTCCGTCCTCTGCAGTCGTGACGGTAAGTTCGTTTCTCTTAACTGAAATAGATTGCTTGTCGTTGGACACACAAATGTGCACATTGTCTTCTACGGGTGGGAATCACCAGAGGCCTCACGATACGATACTAGCACGATACTTGAGTCACAATACGATAGTATTGCGAATTTGCGATACTAAATATATTGCGCTATGCTGAGTATTGCGATATTAATATTGCGATATATTGCGATTTATTACCTTTTTTCAACTGCAAAGTAAAACTGTCAACATGTTTTATCTAATTAAATAAAGTTCAGTCTGTTCATCTCACTTCAATAATTTTTATTGCAGAACATGGTATTTTCTCAAGCAGACAGATGTCAACACTGTAATCTGTGTTGCATGTACCTGACAAACTGAACTGTTTGTATTACAGTCATATTCCAACTTAACTGAATGCACACGTGTGTGTGTGTGTGGACTACTGTACTATTACAGGTATTGAGATGAACAATGAAACTTCCTTATACAAATATATGAATAATTAAATATCGATACTTGGCGTCCCTGTATCGATACAGTATCGCCACGCAAAAAGTATCGCGATACTACTACGTATCGATATTTTCCCCCCACCCCTATTGTCTTTTCCTTCTGAGACTCATGTGTTTCTCTGAGCGCAGGGCTTTTGTTTTGTCTTCTCCTCGTGAGATGCATGCGTTTCTCTTGAGCGGAGGGCTTTTGTTTGACCGCTACCGTATTAACAGATCTTTGATTCCGCCAACTCTTTTTGGCCCCAGCTGTTATAGAATAGAATAGAAGTACTTTATTGATCCCGAGGGAAATTCAACACCACAGTACGCTCGCGAAAAAAAAAAATCTAAAATAAGAATAAAAATGCAGTCAAAGATATACACATTCTAAAATATTTATATACAACCAATAATATACAGTAAAATGACAGTGACAATTTTAAATATATACAGGAAGATATTCAAGAATTTCTACTGTTACTCTGTGCTCAGAGTGCAAAGTCGCTGGACCTTAATTTGCATTGAGATCACAGGAGGAGCAGCAGCCACACGTACTACACTATCGGCAGCACTGTTCCCGTCCAAACGGCTAAGTGGTCAATTGGATTCGCTGTGGGGGTTTAAATAGACTTCTCTCGAGGCGCTCTCCCATTCGTGGCGTGTTCTCGGTACTGACTTTCCTCGTTAGTGGCTTAACCTTCTGCAGTGTGTGGTAGTGAAAGGGTTAAAATAGACCCAGATCATCGGCGTAGAGTGAATTATAATTTCCCCAGCTGGGCGATAATTCACTATGATCATCTTTCAATGGGATCATCATATTATTGTGATGAAATCAGGACATCGACACATATCATGATACACATTCTACGGTCCAGATTTATCATAACAAGCACATATTAACTCAAAATTCCTCACTAATCTTGTTCAATATTTATTAAATAGTTGAGGGAATGTCATTTTGAAAATAGCAGTTTCGGCTTTATGTCACACTTTGTGGATTGCATAACCCATGATGATGGCTCGGTGTCCCGAAAAGACCCACCGCGTAGGCCAGATGCAAGCTGCATTTTACAATAAACCTCTGTGGGGCCGCTTAATTTTTTTTTTAAATATATATATATATTATATATATATTAGTGTGTGTCTTAGTTCAAGTTTTATTCTATTTGTCACATATAAGCAGGGCTGTACAGTGCGATGATCTCGTCGCAAATTGCCCCTTAATTTGGCCGTTGCGAGTTTGAAATATTATTTGGGAGCAACGTTGCGAGTTGTGATTTCAACCCTTCATTCGCATTTCACTCCTAAATTAATCCATACAAATTGGATACATTTTTTTAAAAACATTAGCCTACAACCAGGGCTGTACAGTGCGACACAATGTCGTGGTGCTATGAAAGAATCTGTCGGCAATGAATGAACTTACTGCGATCGCCTGAGTGAAAAAAAAGATTTGCGTGTGGAGTGAATCTGGGTCACGCTAGTACCTGGTACTTGTAGTCTATCGTGCGATTAAAGACCATGTCCCTATCTGCGTAGTCTATACATCCAACACCAAATCCCATAATTCCTAGCAAAACGAAACTGAATGTGGGCTCTCTTCCTTTCAATATGGGCTATTGCATCGCCAAAGAAGCACCTCATTTCAATACATTTAAGACGCAAAAAAGAACAACGGAGTGGATATCAGTCCATCTTATGACAACCACGTCCGATGTGGAGAGATGATAAGATGATGATGATTGACGTGATGATGTGATGATTGATTGACGGGGACACGGACACTTCTAACGTTCAGGTTCAGCTATGCATTAGGTGAGTAGTCCTACCGTAAGAGCCTCATACGGGTCAATTAAACCTTTTTGATTAGTCTTTCCTTCCAGCTAAGTTGGACTGAACATTTCACTGTCAAAAGCGCAAATGTAAATAAGGTTGCGTCGCAACACGGGTTTCAAAATAAAGGTCACATATACAAATACCTCTCAATTCTTATTAAAAAAAGTCCCGGATATACATAAACATTAATTGGCATAGATCTCTATAAACGGCCCAACACATTGATCACTTTAGACACACACTGAAACCAGTAACATCACAAATATGAAGCAGGTAATTACCCATACAAATAAACCTTTCATGGGGTTATTTACAATAATAATTCATTTGATTTCTAAAGCACTTTTCATTGTGAAACAAATGTATGCAGAGTTTCTTGTCCTCCTGATTAATGCAATGGTGTGTGTGTGTTGTGGTGATCTCATTCAAGGAGCACTACACAAGCGCGCACACACACACAGTTTGTTGTTTTTGTTCTATTAGTGATTTACACACTTTCTCAGTTGGTTCATTATAAAAGATACAAACCTGAAAACAAACGCACTTAAATGTTAAATAAAAGGACCACAGTAATGAGGCAGGAGGAACATATTATTTTAATAATGGTAAAATTGTTATTTAAAAATGTGCCCCTAAAAAATCTTTTTTGCCCCTAAATTTCTCATTTAGGGGCAGGTGTGCCCCTAGTGAAAAAGCTTAGCGTACAGCCCTGATAAGGTACAGGTACATTACAGTGAAATGCTTGGTTCTGTATGAGCCTCCTGAGAATGTGCTTCATACAGTAAAAAGAGTTAAAGACCAAACACTGTACAAAATGCAAACAATATGGATGTACATGTAGTGCAAATCTTTTTGTAATAAATAGATCAAATAGGGTGTAGAGTGTTTAAAGTGAATGTTAAAGGTGAGTGTTTGTTTTAAAGTCTTAATAATGACTATCGTGATATTAATTTCTTCCATATCGCAATATGAAACATCATGTGTCCTCTGCTCCTTTTCAGAACGAGTGGATGAGGGACGACTTCATGATAAAGATCGAGACGTGGCACAAACCAGATATGGGAACGCTAGAAAATGTAAGTGACTTGAAAAGGAACTCTTGTATTTATACTGGTGTAAGGTAGCCCCTCCCCTTTTAGACACACCACTGATTGGGGGGGTAGATTAAAGGGGGAATGCCACCCGTCTTCAGAATTCACATGTGACGGTCCTGTGTTCCAGGACAGCTGTCAGTGTCTGTGAACACAGGGTTCGCACAAGGTCCTTGGAAGTGCTTAAAGTGCTTGATTTCTGGAGAGAAGAAATTTGGAAAATGGAATTCCTTAACTCATTCTCGTGTTTCGTCGCCAACCATTCAGCACCAAAAACGAGGGGGACCCGGCCAGGGGTGTAAAAAGTACCCAGAAATTATACTTAAGTGAAAGTATATGGGTACCGTCTCAAAATCGTACTCAAGTAAAAGTCAGAGTATCTGGCTAAAAACACACCTGAGTAAAAGTCCAAAAGTTTCTACTTTTAAATGTACTTGAGTACTAAAAAGTTAAAGTAAAAAGCTTTTTTCTGACTGTCTATTCTTCTGATAGCAGGTGTTTAATCAAAGATCCCCGCTTTCTAGTCTTGCACAAGGACCAATCAGCATGTATAGTCTCCTCCCCATCATATGTATATACTCTGTCAGGATCTATGGGTAACAGTACTGTATATTTGAATACCGTTTATGTCACAAATGTATCAGTACTAAATATCTGTATGTCCCTATGCCATAAATGTCATGTATGTTGTGTATGTCATAAATGTCGATGAATTGAAAATGGGGGACCCTGATGGAAACAAGACAAACGTCTTTCTCTGGTCTGCATCCCCTTAACAATTGTGTGTATTGAGCCGTACTGTATTGTACCCATTCTGCAATCTGTTAAATAAAGTTTTCATTCATTCATGGGTATGGGCGGGTTCATTTTCCATTGATGGGGATTTGATTGGCTGTACATTGGATTATCGACGAAACCTTACTTGGTCCCAAGAAGAGGGTCTCGTGTATTAAATAAAGTTTTCATTCACTCTGGATCTGGTAAATCCAGTAGCAGAAACGCATTCACATCATTAGGCTCTGTCAGAAAACACATGTGCACAAATCCTGTATTAGGCCTACTTTAGCGGACAAAACCCAAACAAAACTTATTTCTCACACCTCTGATACTCATCGGAGCCCATATGAGCGTGGAAACTTTAATGAATGAATGAGAACTTTATTTAACAGATTGCAGAATGGGTACAATACAGTACGGCTCAATACACACAATTGTTAAGGGGATGCAGACCAGAGAAAGACTTCCGTCTTGTTTACATCAGGGTCCCCCATTTTCAATTCATAGTGACATTTATGACATACACAACATACATGACATTTATGACATGGGGACATACATGACATACAGATACAGGTACCGGGTATATAGTACTGTTACATTTGTCACATATACGATATGCAAATATACAGTAGTTACCCAGAGATCCCAACAGTAAATATATACATATGATGAGGAGGAGACTGTACATTAGGGGGGGGTGGCTGGGTGGTAAAAAAAAATATACATACGGTGGGGAGGAGATTGTCCATTGGGGGGGGGGGGGGCGGGGGGGGGTTGGACATTTACGGTGGCCAGTTTCGAATGGCAGCCTCCCGTAGGTGCTCTTTGAGAGTGGTTTTGAATGTGGGTACGGAATAGGATTACATTTTTTTTTTTACAGCTGTGGGTAGGGCGTTCCACATTGTTGTGGCATAATTGCGAAACGTGTTTAGTCCCTTTGTATGATAACAAGCCTTTTAGTTCATGGTTCAAAGTAATGGGAAAGGGGTGCTAGCTCACCATCAATCAGAAGCTAGCCACAAGACTTGCATTCACGCTCTCCAGCACACAGCCTCCCTGCCTGGCACAACAACCACAACAGTAGGGTCTATAGTCACAGTCAGGACAGTAGGCTCTACAAGTAGGCTCCCTTAAAACGCTAACGCTATTAAAAAAATTAAAATAATAAAAAAAAAAACAGTGGAGGTTAAAATAAGAGTGACTTGGCCTGAAAGTTCAGTCAGGAGATTTTATTTTTTGCTTTAATCCCTGCTTAAGTATTGTAACAAAGTACAATTGCTCAAGCACTTTACACCCCTGCTGTGAACATGCAGAATGTTTTACAGCTGGGCGTACGAGACGAGCAAACATCTCATGCCCCAGATTATACATCCGGGTGATGTCACACATCTGAGGTCTCTCTCTCTCTTTCTCGCTCTCGCTCTCGCTCTCTCGCTTCAAGGAGAGCGGTGCGTGTTCTGAAATATTGACCAAACAGGCGTGGGGCACAGGCTTTAACATGTGAATTCTTAACACAAGATAATATTTTCCTTTTTATTGATCCCCTTGGGGGGGTAATTCGGGTGTCATAGCAGCAGGGGGGAGAGGGGATGCATAAATATAGGTAATACAATCTGATCTGAATATAGAAATATGAGAAGGAATATACAGTGTAATAGAATTCACTCTGAATATAAAGATATGAGAAAAATAAACGGTGTAAACAAAGGTGCAGATGAGGATCTGTACCCTAGCTGGCAAGATTATACGTCATTGATTGATTGATTGATTGATTGATTGAAAACTGTATTAACAGATTGCAGAATGGGTACAATACAGTACGGCTCAATTACACACAATTGTTAAGGGGATGCAGACCAGAGAAAGACCTTCGTCTTGTTTACATCAGGGTCCCCCATTTTCAATTCATAACATTTATGATATACAGTACTGTTACATCCAGACATTTATGACTTATACAAATATACAGTACTGTTTATTTACAGAGAATATATACATTTTGGGGGGGGGGTTTGGACATTTACCGGGGCCAGTTTCGAATTGCGGCCTCCCGTAGGTGCTCTTTGAGAGCGGTTTTGAAGGAGGGTCAGGATTCACATTATTTCACGGCTGTGGGTACTAGGGCGTTCCACATTGTTGTGGCATAATGGCTTGTAGGGCTGTACCGAATGCTTCGAATCTTCGATCATAATGTTGACATTCAAATTCTAAATCAACATTCGAATTTTAAATTTTTTTTTTTTTTATCTTTTTTTTTTTTCTATTCAAACCAATGGGGGTTTTCTTCACAGTTGCAGTTAAAGATTAGGCTACACTAATATTATAATATTATACTATAAGACGTCACCATCACTTTCATACCAACCGTGCCCTTATTGGATTATTTATGTTGACGAAACTGACAAGTTATATTCATTAAATAAAGTTGATTTAATAAAAGAAAAATACCAATTTAATCAGATTAAGCACTTTATTCAAATTGAGGATTCAGTTAAAAAATTAAAATGTATTAAAAAAAAGTAATAATAATTTTTTATAGACATTCGAAGCTTTGTTCGAATACTTCAATCGAAGCTTTGAATGTTAAAAAATGGCTTGTTCCTCCCTCTCCCTGCGCCAGGTGCACGACCTGGACGAGCCCACGTGGAAGACGGTGGAGGTGGTTCCTATCGACATCTGCAACAGAGACGAGGTGGCAGCCGGGGTGAGTTTCTGTCTCGCGGAGCCAGCCGTGAGAACCTGACGCTGCCGGGTCCTCCTGTGTGAACAGACTCCTCCTACATGCTGGCCATCTTTAGGTTCACCGGCCAAATGACCCTTCAGGACGAGATCTTACGGGGAATGGACTTATACAGATGGACAGATACAAGTTTATGGTTTATTATTCACACAAAACAACTCTGTTTTTCTCTCACGCACACACACACACACACAGACACACACACACACACACACACACACACACACACACACAGCCTGTCCTGCTGTTGTTGTTGGTGTTTGAGACTGAGGAGGCTGTTTGTCTCCCCCCTGAGGAGCAGGCGTGTACTGCATGCTGACCGGCTGTCTCTAAAGAGATTGATGCCATGTTGTATTGATAATATACATGTTATATATATACACGTGTTATTTTAAATGAGCTTTGGTCTAGACTCAACATGTTATTAATGGATCATTGACAATTGATTGATCTTGGTTACATAAGGGCATCGATCAAGCTCATCAAATAATTGTTTGTGTGCACACATGAAATTGTGTGCAGTTGTTTTAGTGATATGATTTGGAGCGCGTCCTGTGAGCGGTATGTCTGTATATTCATTTAATTCCAAACCTTTATTTCAACTCTAAAAGGCAACTGAGGTTTCCCTCATTTACAGCATATAAAACCAGAACAATAAGACGGCAAGACGAGGCAAAAAGCAAGGATAACAAATCAATTAAAAGTAAAACACGTACAACTTGATTGACAAAGGTTGGACATCAAGGTTTTAAACTCTGCAACAGAGGAGAGAATCTCGAGCTTTAAGGACTGTTGGAGTTCATTTCATGAGCTAGAGGGGCATCATAGCAACATGTAGATTTACCCTGTTCAGAGCAAACTGGACCTTAAGGACCAGCTAGTCACTAGAACAGGTTCCATAGGTTCCAAAATCTAATAATGATGTAGTATAAAGAGGTAGCTTACCAATAATGATGTAGTATAAGGAGGTAGCTTACCAATAATGATGTAGTATAAAGAGGTAGCTTACCAATAATGATGTAGTATAAGGAGGTAGCTTACCAATAATGATGTAGTATAAGGAGGTAGCTTACCAATAATGATGTAGTATGAGGTAACTTACCAATAATGATGTAGTATAAGGAGGTAGCTTACCAATAATGATGTAGTATAAGGAGGTATCTTACCAATAATGATGTAGTATAAGGAGGTAGCTTACCAATAATGATGTAGTATAAGGAGGTAGCTTACCAATAATGATGTAGTATAAGAAGGTAACTTACCAATAATGATGTAGTATAAGGAGGTAGCTTACCAATAATGATGTAGTATAAGAGGTAACTTACCAATAATGATGTAGTATAAGGAGGTAGCTTACCAATAATGATGTAGTATAAGGAGGTAGCTTACCAATAATGATGTAGTATAAGGAGGTATCTTACCAATAATGATGTAGTATAAGGAGGTATCTTACCAATAATGATGTAGTATAAGGAGGTAGCTTACCTATAATGATGTAATATAAGGAGGTAGCTTACCAATAATGATGTAGTATAAGGAGGTAGCTTACCAATAATGATGTAGTATAAAGAGGTAACTTACCAATAATGATGTAGTATAAGGAGGTAGCTTACCTATAATGATGTAGTATAAGGAGGTAGCTTACCTATAATGATGTAGTATAAGGAGGTAGCTTACCAATAATGATGTAGTATAAGGAGGCAGCTTACCAATAATGATGTAGTATAAGGAGGTAGCTTACCAATAATGATGTAGTATAAGGAGGTAGCTTACCAATAATGATGTAGTATAAGGAGGTAGCTTACCAATAATGATGTAGTATAAGGAGGTATCTTACCTATAATGATGTAGTATAAGGAGGTAACTTACCGATAATGATGTAGTATAAGGAGGTAGCTTACCTATAATGATGTAGTATAAGGAGGTAGCTTACCTATAATGATGTAGTATAAGGAGGTAACTTACCGATAATGATGTAGTATAAGGAGGTAGCTTACCAATAATGATGTAGTATAAGGAGGTCGCTCACCAATAATGATGTAGTATAAGGAGGTAGCTTACCAATAATGATGTAGTATAAGGAGGTATCTTACCAATAATGATGTAGTATAAGGAGGTAACTTACCAATAATGATGTAGTATAAGGAGGTAACTTACCAATAATGATGTAGTATAAGGAGGTAACTTACCAATAATGATGTAGTATAAGGAGGTAGCTTACCGATAATGATGTAGTATAAGGAGGTAACTTACCAATAATGATGTAGTATAAGGAGGTAACTTACCAATAATGATGTAGTATAAGGAGGTAACTTACCAATAATGATGTAGTATAAGGAGGTAGCTTACCAATACTGATGTAGTATAAGGAGGTAACTTACCAATAATGATGTAGTATAAGGAGGTAGCTTACCAATACTGATGTAGTATAAGGAGGTAGCTTACCAATAATGATGTAGTATGAGGTAGCTTACCAATAATGATGTAGTATAAGGAGGTAGCTTACCGATAATGATGTAGTATAAGGAGGTAGCTTACCAATAATGATGTAGTATAAGGAGGTAGCTTACCAATAATGATGTAGTATAAGGAGGTAGCTTAACAATAATGATGTAGTATAAGGAGGTAGCTTACCAATAATGATGTAGTATAAGGAGGTAGCTTACCAATAATGATGTAGTATAAGGAGGTAGCTTACCAATAATGATGTAGTATAAGGAGGTAACTTACCAATATCTTGTTCGGTCTTCATTTCTACGACCCTACATTTCAGAAGTAGATCTATCTGGGCCAAACGCTGTGGTCGTGTTCGCTGCCGCAGCCCTGTTTCCTGTCCTCACTGCTTCCTGCTTCCTGTCCTCACTGTTTCCTGTCCTCACTGCTTCCTGCTTCCTGTCCTCACTGTTTCCTGTCCTCACTGCTTCCTGCTTCCTGTCCTCACTGCTTCCTGTCCTCACTTTTTCCTGTCCTCACTGTTTCCTGTTTCCTGTCCTCACTGCTTCCTGTCCTCACTGCTTCCTGTTTCCTGTCCTCACTGCTTCCTGTTTCCTGTCCTCACTGCTTCCTGTCCTCACTGCTTCCTGTCCTCACTGCTTCCTGTTTCCTGTCCTCACTGCTTCCTGTTTCCTGTCCTCACTGTTTCCTGTCCTCACTGCTTCCTGTTTCCTGTCCTCACTGCTTCCTGTCCTCACTGTTTCCTGTCCTCACTGTTTCCTGTTTCCTGTCCTCACTGCTTCCTGTTTCCTGTCCTCACTGCTTCCTGTTTCCTGTCCTCACTGCTTCCTGTTTCCTGTCCTCACTGCTTCCTGTCCTCACTGTTTCCTGTCCTCACTGTTTCCTGTCCTCACTGCTTCCTGTCCTCACTGCTTCCTGTCCTCACTGTTTCCTGTCCTCACTGCTTCCTGTTTCCTGTCCTCACTGTTTCCTGTCCTCACTGCTTCCTGTCCTCACTGTTTCCTGTCCTCACTGTTTCCTGTTTCCTGTCCTCACTGTTTCCTGTCCTCACTGCTTCCTGTTTCCTGTCCTCACTGTTTCCTGTCCTCACTGCTTCCTGTTTCCTGTCCTCACTGTTTCCTGTTTCCTGTCCTCACTGCTTCCTGTCCTCACTGTTTCCTGTCCTCACTGCTTCCTGTTTCCTGTCCTCACTGTTTCCTGTCCTCACTGCTTCCTGTTTCCTGTCCTCACTGCTTCCTGTTTCACTGTTTCCTGTCCTCACTGCTTCCTGCTTCCTGTCCTCACTGCTTCCTGTCCTCACTGCTTCCTGCTTCCTGTCCTCACTGTTTCCTGTCCTCACTGCTTCCTGTTTCACTGTTTCCTGTCCTCACTGCTTCCTGCTTCCTGTCCTCACTGTTTCCTGTCCTCACTGCTTCCTGCTTCCTGTCCTCACTTTTTCCTGTCCTCACTGCTTCCTGTTTCCTGTCCTCACTGCTTCCTGTCCTCACTGCTTCCTGTTTCCTGTCCTCACTGCTTCCTGTTTCCTGTCCTCACTGCTTCCTGTCCTCACTGCTTCCTGTTTCCTGTCCTCACTGCTTCCTGTTTCCTGTCCTCACTGCTTCCTGTCCTCACTGCTTCCTGTCCTCACTGCTTCCTGTTTCCTGTCCTCACTGCTTCCTGTTTCCTGTCCTCACTGCTTCCTGTCCTCACTGCTTCCTGTTTCCTGTCCTCACTGCTTCCTGTTTCCTGTCCTCACTGCTTCCTGTTTCCTGTCCTCACTGCTTCCTGTCCTCACTGCTTCCTGTTTCCTGTCCTCACTGCTTCCTGTCCTCACTGTTTCCTGTCCTCACTGTTTCCTGTCCTCACTGTTTCCTGTCCTCACTGTTTCCTGTCCTCACTGTTTCCTGTCCTCACTGCTTCCTGTCCTCACTGCTTCCTGTTTCCTGTCCTCACTGTTTCCTGTCCTCACTGCTTCCTGTCCTCACTGTTTCCTGTTTCCTGTCCTCACTGCTTCCTGTCCTCACTGTTTCCTGTCCTCACTGCTTCCTGTTTCCTGTCCTCACTGTTTCCTGTCCTCACTGCTTCCTGTTTCCTGTCCTCACTGTTTCCTGTCCTCACTGCTTCCTGTTTCCTGTCCTCACTGTTTCCTGTCCTCACTGCTTCCTGTTTCCTGTCCTCACTGTTTCCTGTCCTCACTGTTTCCTGTCCTCACTGCTTCCTGTTTCCTGTCCTCACTGTTTCCTGTCCTCACTGCTTCCTGTTTCCTGTCCTCACTGCTTCCTGTTTCCTGTCCTCACTGTTTCCTGTCCTCACTGTTTCCTGTCCTCACTGTTTCCTGTTTCCTGTCCTCACTGCTTCCTGTCCTCACTGCTTCCTGTCCTCACTGCTTCCTGTCCTCACTGCTTCCTGTCCTCACTGCTTCCTGTTTCCTGTCCTCACTGCTTCCTGTTTCCTGTCCTCACTGTTTCCTGTCCTCACTGCTTCCTGTCCTCACTGTTTCCTGTCCTCACTGCTTCCTGTTTCCTGTCCTCACTGTTTCCTGTCCTCACTGCTTCCTGTTTCCTGTCCTCACTGTTTCCTGTCCTCACTGTTTCCTGTCCTCACTGTTTCCTGTCCTCACTGCTTCCTGTTTCCTGTCCTCACTGTTTCCTGTCCTCACTGTTTCCTGTCCTCACTGCTTCCTGTCCTCACTGCTTCCTGTCCTCACTGTTTCCTGTTTCCTGTCCTCACTGTTTCCTGTCCTCACTGCTTCCTGTTTCCTGTCCTCACTGTTTCCTGTCCTCACTGCTTCCTGTTTCCTGTCCTCACTGTTTCCTGTTTCCTGTCCTCACTGCTTCCTGTCCTCACTGTTTCCTGTCCTCACTGCTTCCTGTTTCCTGTCCTCACTGTTTCCTGTCCTCACTGCTTCCTGTTTCCTGTCCTCACTGTTTCCTGTCCTCACTGCTTCCTGTTTCACTGTTTCCTGTCCTCACTGCTTCCTGCTTCCTGTCCTCACTGTTTCCTGTCCTCACTGCTTCCTGCTTCCTGTCCTCACTTTTTCCTGTCCTCACTGCTTCCTGTTTCCTGTCCTCACTGCTTCCTGTCCTCACTGCTTCCTGTCCTCACTGCTTCCTGTTTCCTGTCCTCACTGCTTCCTGTCCTCACTGCTTCCTGTCCTCACTGCTTCCTGTCCTCACTGCTTCCTGTTTCCTGTCCTCACTGCTTCCTGTTTCCTGTCCTCACTGCTTCCTGTTTCCTGTCCTCACTGCTTCCTGTTTCCTGTCCTCACTGCTTCCTGTCCTCACTGCTTCCTGTTTCCTGTCCTCACTGCTTCCTGTCCTCACTGTTTCCTGTCCTCACTGTTTGTCCTCACTGTTTCCTGTCCTCACTGTTTCCTGTCCTCACTGCTTCCTGTCCTCACTGCTTCCTGTTTCCTGTCCTCACTGTTTCCTGTCCTCACTGCTTCCTGTCCTCACTGTTTCCTGTTTCCTGTCCTCACTGCTTCCTGTCCTCACTGTTTCCTGTTTCCTGTCCTCACTGTTTCCTGTCCTCACTGCTTCCTGTCCTCACTGCTTCCTGTTTCCTGTCCTCACTGTTTCCTGTCCTCACTGCTTCCTGTCCTCACTGTTTCCTGTTTCCTGTCCTCACTGTTTCCTGTCCTCACTGTTTCCTGTCCTCACTGCTTCCTGTTTCCTGTCCTCACTGTTTCCTGTCCTCACTGCTTCCTGTTTCCTGTCCTCACTGTTTCCTGTCCTCACTGCTTCCTGTTTCCTGTCCTCACTGTTTCCTGTCCTCACTGTTTCCTGTCCTCACTGCTTCCTGTTTCCTGTCCTCACTGTTTCCTGTCCTCACTGCTTCCTGTTTCCTGTCCTCACTGCTTCCTGTTTCCTGTCCTCACTGTTTCCTGTCCTCACTGTTTCCTGTCCTCACTGTTTCCTGTTTCCTGTCCTCACTGCTTCCTGTCCTCACTGTTTCCTGTTTCCTGTCCTCACTGCTTCCTGTCCTCACTGCTTCCTGTCCTCACTGTTTCCTGTTTCCTGTCCTCACTGCTTCCTGTCCTCACTGCTTCCTGTCCTCACTGCTTCCTGTTTCCTGTCCTCACTGCTTCCTGTTTCCTGTCCTCACTGTTTCCTGTCCTCACTGCTTCCTGTCCTCACTGTTTCCTGTCCTCACTGCTTCCTGTTTCCTGTCCTCACTGTTTCCTGTCCTCACTGCTTCCTGTTTCCTGTCCTCACTGTTTCCTGTCCTCACTGCTTCCTGTTTCCTGTCCTCACTGTTTCCTGTCCTCACTGCTTCCTGTTTCCTGTCCTCACTGTTTCCTGTCCTCACTGCTTCCTGTCCTCACTGCTTCCTGTTTCCTGTCCTCACTGCTTCCTGTCCTCACTGCTTCCTGTTTCCTGTCCTCACTGCTTCCTGTCCTCACTGCTTCCTGTCCTCACTGCTTCCTGTTTCCTGTCCTCACTGCTTCCTGTCCTCACTGCTTCCTGTTTCCTGTCCTCACTGCTTCCTGTTTCCTGTCCTCACTGCTTCCTGTTTCCTGTCCTCACTGTTTCCTGTCCTCACTGCTTCCTGTTTCCTGTCCTCACTGCTTCCTGTTTCCTGTCCTCACTGCTTCCTGTCCTCACTGTTTCCTGTCCTCACTGCTTCCTGTCCTCACTGCTTCCTGTCCTCACTGCTTCCTGTTTCCTGTCCTCACTGCTTCCTGTTTCCTGTCCTCACTGCTTCCTGTTTCCTGTCCTCACTGCTTCCTGTCCTCACTGCTTCCTGTTTCCTGTCCTCACTGCTTCCTGTTTCCTGTCCTCACTGCTTCCTGTCCTCACTGCTTCCTGTCCTCACTGTTTCCTGTCCTCACTGCTTCCTGTCCTCACTGCTTCCTGTTTCCTGTCCTCACTGCTTCCTGTTTCCTGTCCTCACTGCTTCCTGTTTCCTGTCCTCACTGCTTCCTGTCCTCACTGCTTCCTGTTTCCTGTCCTCACTGCTTCCTGTTTCCTGTCCTCACTGCTTCCTGTCCTCACTGCTTCCTGTTTCCTGTCCTCACTGCTTCCTGTTTCCTGTCCTCACTGCTTCCTGTCCTCACTGCTTCCTGTTTCCTGTCCTCACTGCTTCCTGTCCTCACTGCTTCCTGTCCTCACTGTTTCCTGTCCTCACTGCTTCCTGTCCTCACTGCTTCCTGTTTCCTGTCCTCACTGCTTCCTGTTTCCTGTCCTCACTGCTTCCTGTCCTCACTGCTTCCTGTTTCCTGTCCTCACTGCTTCCTGTCCTCACTGCTTCCTGTTTCCTGTCCTCACTGCTTCCTGTTTCCTGTCCTCACTGCTTCCTGTCCTCACTGTTTCCTGTCCTCACTGCTTCCTGTTTCCTGTCCTCACTGTTTCCTGTCCTCACTGTTTCCTGTCCTCACTGCTTCCTGTTTCCTGTCCTCACTGTTTCCTGTCCTCACTGCTTCCTGTTTCCTGTCCTCACTGTTTCCTGTCCTCACTGCTTCCTGTCCTCACTGTTTCCTGTCCTCACTGTTTCCTGTCCTCACTGTTTCCTGTCCTCACTGTTTCCTGTCCTCACTGTTTCCTGTCCTCACTGCTTCCTGTCCTCACTGCTTCCTGTCCTCACTGTTTCCTGTCCTCACTGTTTCCTGTCCTCACTGCTTCCTGTTTCCTGTCCTCACTGTTTCCTGTCCTCACTGCTTCCTGTCCTCACTGCTTCCTGTCCTCACTGCTTCCTGTCCTCACTGTTTCCTGTCCTCACTGTTTCCTGTCCTCACTGCTTCCTGTCCTCACTGCTTCCTGTCCTCACTGTTTCCTGTCCTCACTGTTTCCTGTCCTCACTGCTTCCTGTCCTCACTGTTTCCTGTCCTCACTGTTTCCTGTTTCCTGTCCTCACTGTTTCCTGTCCTCACTGCTTCCTGTCCTCACTGTTTCCTGTCCTCACTGTTTCCTGTTTCCTGTCCTCACTGCTTCCTGTCCTCACTGCTTCCTGTCCTCACTGCTTCCTGTCCTCACTGCTTCCTGTTTCCTGTCCTCACTGCTTCCTGTTTCCTGTCCTCACTGCTTCCTGTCCTCACTGTTTCCTGTCCTCACTGCTTCCTGTTTCCTGTCCTCACTGCTTCCTGTCCTCACTGTTTCCTGTCCTCACTGTTTCCTGTTTCCTGTCCTCACTGCTTCCTGTTTCCTGTCCTCACTGCTTCCTGTTTCCTGTCCTCACTGCTTCCTGTTTCCTGTCCTCACTGCTTCCTGTCCTCACTGCTTCCTGTTTCCTGTCCTCACTGTTTCCTGTCCTCACTGTTTCCTGTCCTCACTGTTTCCTGTCCTCACTGTTTCCTGTCCTCACTGCTTCCTGTCCTCACTGCTTCCTGTTTCCTGTCCTCACTGTTTCCTGTCCTCACTGCTTCCTGTCCTCACTGTTTCCTGTTTCCTGTCCTCACTGCTTCCTGTCCTCACTGTTTCCTGTTTCCTGTCCTCACTGTTTCCTGTCCTCACTGCTTCCTGTCCTCACTGCTTCCTGTTTCCTGTCCTCACTGTTTCCTGTCCTCACTGCTTCCTGTCCTCACTGTTTCCTGTTTCCTGTCCTCACTGTTTCCTGTCCTCACTGTTTCCTGTCCTCACTGCTTCCTGTTTCCTGTCCTCACTGTTTCCTGTCCTCACTGCTTCCTGTTTCCTGTCCTCACTGTTTCCTGTCCTCACTGCTTCCTGTTTCCTGTCCTCACTGTTTCCTGTCCTCATTGTTTCCTGTCCTCACTGCTTCCTGTTTCCTGTCCTCACTGTTTCCTGTCCTCACTGCTTCCTGTTTCCTGTCCTCACTGCTTCCTGTTTCCTGTCCTCACTGTTTCCTGTCCTCACTGTTTCCTGTTTCCTGTCCTCACTGCTTCCTGTCCTCACTGTTTCCTGTTTCCTGTCCTCACTGCTTCCTGTCCTCACTGCTTCCTGTCCTCACTGTTTCCTGTTTCCTGTCCTCACTGCTTCCTGTCCTCACTGCTTCCTGTTTCCTGTCCTCACTGCTTCCTGTTTCCTGTCCTCACTGTTTCCTGTCCTCACTGCTTCCTGTCCTCACTGTTTCCTGTCCTCACTGCTTCCTGTTTCCTGTCCTCACTGTTTCCTGTCCTCACTGCTTCCTGTTTCCTGTCCTCACTGTTTCCTGTCCTCACTGCTTCCTGTTTCCTGTCCTCACTGTTTCCTGTCCTCACTGCTTCCTGTTTCCTGTCCTCACTGTTTCCTGTCCTCACTGCTTCCTGTCCTCACTGCTTCCTGTTTCCTGTCCTCACTGCTTCCTGTCCTCACTGCTTCCTGTTTCCTGTCCTCACTGCTTCCTGTCCTCACTGCTTCCTGTCCTCACTGCTTCCTGTTTCCTGTCCTCACTGCTTCCTGTCCTCACTGCTTCCTGTTTCCTGTCCTCACTGCTTCCTGTTTCCTGTCCTCACTGCTTCCTGTTTCCTGTCCTCACTGTTTCCTGTCCTCACTGCTTCCTGTTTCCTGTCCTCACTGCTTCCTGTTTCCTGTCCTCACTGCTTCCTGTCCTCACTGTTTCCTGTCCTCACTGCTTCCTGTCCTCACTGCTTCCTGTCCTCACTGCTTCCTGTTTCCTGTCCTCACTGCTTCCTGTTTCCTGTCCTCACTGCTTCCTGTCCTCACTGCTTCCTGTTTCCTGTCCTCACTGCTTCCTGTTTCCTGTCCTCACTGCTTCCTGTCCTCACTGCTTCCTGTCCTCACTGTTTCCTGTCCTCACTGCTTCCTGTCCTCACTGCTTCCTGTTTCCTGTCCTCACTGCTTCCTGTTTCCTGTCCTCACTGCTTCCTGTTTCCTGTCCTCACTGCTTCCTGTCCTCACTGCTTCCTGTTTCCTGTCCTCACTGCTTCCTGTTTCCTGTCCTCACTGCTTCCTGTCCTCACTGCTTCCTGTTTCCTGTCCTCACTGCTTCCTGTTTGCTGTCCTCACTGCTTCCTGTCCTCACTGCTTCCTGTTTCCTGTCCTCACTGCTTCCTGTCCTCACTGTTTCCTGTCCTCACTGCTTCCTGTCCTCACTGCTTCCTGTTTCCTGTCCTCACTGCTTCCTGTTTCCTGTCCTCACTGCTTCCTGTTTCCTGTCCTCACTGCTTCCTGTCCTCACTGCTTCCTGTTTCCTGTCCTCACTGCTTCCTGTTTCCTGTCCTCACTGCTTCCTGTCCTCACTGTTTCCTGTCCTCACTGCTTCCTGTTTCCTGTCCTCACTGTTTCCTGTCCTCACTGTTTCCTGTCCTCACTGCTTCCTGTTTCCTGTCCTCACTGTTTCCTGTCCTCACTGCTTCCTGTCCTCACTGCTTCCTGTCCTCACTGCTTCCTGTCCTCACTGTTTCCTGTCCTCACTGTTTCCTGTCCTCACTGCTTCCTGTCCTCACTGCTTCCTGTCCTCACTGTTTCCTGTCCTCACTGTTTCCTGTCCTCACTGCTTCCTGTCCTCACTGTTTCCTGTCCTCACTGCTTCCTGTTTCCTGTCCTCACTGCTTCCTGTCCTCACTGCTTCCTGTCCTCACTGTTTCCTGTCCTCACTGTTTCCTGTTTCCTGTCCTCACTGCTTCCTGTCCTCACTGCTTCCTGTCCTCACTGTTTCCTGTCCTCACTGTTTCCTGTTTCCTGTCCTCACTGCTTCCTGTCCTCACTGCTTCCTGTCCTCACTGTTTCCTGTTTCCTGTCCTCACTGCTTCCTGTCCTCACTGCTTCCTGTCCTCACTGCTTCCTGTCCCCCCGGCTACAGTCACACTGTTGCTAAAATTAAACAGAACTCTTCTCCAAATCCCAAAACTCAGACTACGGCAATCGGTGCATAAATCTCTCTACTGTAAAAGTATTCACATCTAAATACCACATTGGTCATCTGGTTGGCATCGATTGTGTGGATAATATATACAGATATTGTCGACCCTGACGATGGATGGGCAGCTGTGATGGGGAAGCACCTCTCGCCCAGATCAACCAGACTCTGATGAGTAGTGTTAACCCTTTCACTGCCGCACTACCAAAACGGTTAACCCTTTCACTGCGACGATACACAGAAGGTTAACCCTTTCACTGCCACACGACAGCAGGTTAACCCTTTCACTTACCGTCGGTAGTGTGATGGTAAAGGGTTAACCTTCTGTAGTGTGGCAGTGAAAGGGTTAAGCTACTGCATGGGGTCTCGCGCTCCTACTTTGAGTCCATATGTGCAGCAGGGGGGCACCGCCTAATCCTGGCTTAAGGTTCTTGGTAATCTGCCGTGGGGGTCTTGAAAGTCGACCATATTTTACCTTGCTGCTAGAAAAACACCGGTTTGAATTAGGGCTGCACAATTAATCGAACAATTAAAAAAATAAATCTTATTGTATTTTTTACTTTTTACTTAACTTTTTTAAAATTATGACAAAAAATAAGAATCGTGTGAGAGAATCGTGATTCACATTTTAGCAAGAATCGTGCTGCAGCCCTATTAAGTTTTATCTGAACTTTTTAATTGGAGAGCCAGACTGGGAGAAGTGAGCAAACGAGAGGGGGGGGGGGGGGGGGTCATCGCAGGAAGGTTATGGAGCTTCGTAAAGGCAGATCTGATGATGATGAATAGTTTATTTTCGGTCTTAGTTTACAGATCAATCAAAAACACTTGTGTGGACTTTCAAAAGAAAAGAAAAAAGAAAAATCACAAATGTACATATTCAAAGTAAGCTCACACACACAATCCAAACCCATTTGACCGAAAAAAGGAATAGGCTGAAGCACATTCTTATTTTTGCCTATCCTTTACAATTCTTAAAAACTAAATATCTGGCGGTTAGGTGGTCGAGCGGAGATTGCGTTCGTCACCAGCCCCGGAGCTGTGAGCTTGGTTCGCCTGTTCGAATCCAGCTCACAGCTCCGGCGTTGTCACCAGCTTGGCTGGCCGTCTGCACTAATACAATTGGCTGTATCAGAGGGTGGGAGAAGCTGGCGGGGTGGGTCCGGGTCGTTGTAAACAGCGACTCCTACAGTTCGGTCGGGGCGCCTGCTAAGCGCGGATTGGACGTGAGGGGGATAGTGTGGTCCTCCCACACGCTACGCCCTCTCGATGAGAATCCGCGCTGCCAGGTGAAAAGAAGCGGTGATTGGCTGGACGTGTGTCGGAGGAAGCACGTGGTAGCCTCCACTCTCCCAGATGATCTGACTGTGGGGGGTAAAGCGCAGCGACCAGGAAGGGACTGGGAATTGGCATACGACTAACATTGGGATGGGAGAAAATCGGAGGAAAATGGAGGGGGAAAAAGACCAATAAAAAAAAAAACTAAATATCTATCTTTGTTTTAAATACTCCGAGCGCATTCCTAAATAAAAACATTTGTACTTGGGCGCCCAAGTGGCCAACCATGTAACGCGAAGCGGCCGACCCGGGTTCGATTCCTGGACCCGGCGTCTTCCCCCCGCTCTGTCTCATGTTCTTCCTCTCTCTCTCTGTCTCTCTACCGGACTGCTCGGTAGTACAAACAATAAAAAATCTACCAAAAACATAATGAAAAAAACAAAACATTTGTACTTAATTTTTTTCTTAGTTCGTTATTTTTTTTTTTAATATACCGTAATTTCCGGACTATTAAGCGCACCTGAATATAAGCCGCACCCACTGAATAAAATTTTTTATTTTGTACATAAATAAGCCACAGGTGCCTACCGGTACATTGAAACAAATTAACTTTACACAGGCTTTAACGAAACACGGCTTGTAACAAAAATATGAATGAAGCTTGTGAAAGCTAAATATGGTAGATTATTATATTAAAGAAAATTATATTTGTGAGTAATTATATATTTAATTTATAATAAAAATTATATTAAAGAAAAATCCATAAATTAGCCGCGTCATTGTATAAGCCGCGATGTTCAAAGCGTGGGTAAAAACCTGCGGCTTATAGTCCGGATATTATGGTACTCCATTTAAAGGGACACTCCGTCGATTTTCAACCATAGTCCTATAGCAGGGGTGTCAAACTCATTTTCACAGAGGGCCACATCAGCATTATGGTTGCCCTCAAAGGGCCAAAGACCGTATAAATGTTAATGTAATGTAAAATAAATGTAGCTACACATTTACATATTGTTAAACATGGTGTTTCTGTATTTATTACTTATTCAAGTTATACATATTGGATATTAATTTGCATAAATGTAAAAATATATGTTAGCTTATGTTATTTTAACAAATAATTTTAGTTTATCAGAACCCCATATTACTCCACCAATCAATGATCAAACCATTCAAGTAAATAACAAAGAAGAATATCATCAAATACAAGCTATGACATTAAGTTTGTTCAAAACCTTTTTGTCACAGTCAAGAGGGGCAGAACTAACAACTGTGAGCTGCAAAGAACACGTGGGACAGATGTAGCAGATGTTACAAAAACAAATGGCTGCACACAACCTTGCAGAGGCCATACATCCAACTAATGGAAGATAGTTTAATTAACTTTAATTAACAGATTGCAGAATGGGTACAGTACAGTACAGCTCAATACACACAATTGTTAAGGGGATGCAGACCAGAGAAAGACTTTCGACTTGTTTACATCAGGGTCCCCCATTTTCAATTCGTAATGAAATTGCTATTATGTGTCTGCATGAACACACAACTGTAACTGTACTCAAAAATAACAAAATAAGGGTTGTCTCAGTTCACAACTATATTGGTCAAATTTTGGGTGGGATTTGTTTGCGTCCCTACAGCTTCTTATTCAATTGAGCGAGATGCTCGGTTATGTCACACAGCCAGTTTGCATCTGACAGTTCAGACAATATTTCTTCAACCCTTTGTTACCTATTCCGCCTCGATCTTTTTTGTATTTTGGGCTGTAAAATTGTCAAAGAATGTCTGAGGAGTAAGTGCTTTTGGCTTTTTTCCTTTGTTACCTCAGATGTTCAACATACATGTATGTGTAAGAATGTGTAATAACTAAGGCTGTCAAAGTTAAAGCTTTATTAACGCATTAACCCACAATTCTTTTAACACTGCTATTTTTTAACCCAATATTAATGTAAAAAAAAAAAAAACGTTTTTTTTTTTTTTTTTTTTTTTTTTTATACCTGAGCTCTTGGGGGGCCACATCAAATGACGTGGCGGGCCGGATTTGGCCCGCGGGCCGTGAGTTTGACACCTATGTCCTATAGTATGGTATGGTTTATTTTAGTGACGCACCGATGTGAAAATTGTGGCCGATACCGATAACAGATATTAATATTGCTGTTCTCGCCGATACCGATATTTACCGATGTCGATATCTCTGTATAGAAAACACTTTTTTATGATAATCAAATAAAGAGCTATTTTCCAAAACGATTTATTTTTTAACTTTTGTAACTTATTTTCAGAAATGACAGATATTTTGAAACTATTTAAGGCCAAAACATGTAAAAAGAAAGAGAGATTTTTCTTTTTTTTTTATAAATATATCGGCCCTATCTTGATATTGGACCGATACCGATGTGTAAAAAAACTGCCATATCGGCCGATATTATATCGGCGGCCGATATATCGTGCATATATATCGGTAAGAAGAGGAGAGCCTCTCAACACAGTGCTAACAGTGTTTGTTAAAAAATGTAACCGCAGCAGGAACAAAGGACCTTCTCAGTCGCTCAGTAGAGCATTGAGGCATCGACAACCTGTCGCTGAATGAGCTTCGCAGAGCATCAAAAACACTGAACAGTGGGGGGCCTTCAGAGGATAACATGGTGTTCAGTCTATAGGGCTGTACCCAATGTAGTTTTTTAACATTCGAAGCTTCGATTGAAGCATTCGAACGAAGCTTCGAATGTCTTTTTTTAATTTTTTTATTACTATTCTTATTTTTTTATAAACTAAATCCTCAATTTGAATAAAGTGATTCATCTGATTAAATTAGTCTTTTTCTTTTATTAAATCAACTTTCTTTAATGAATATAACTCGTCAGTTTCGTCAACATAAATAATCCAATAAGGGCACGGTTGGTACGAAGGTGATGGTGACGTCTTATATTATAATATTAGTGTAGCCTAATCTTTAACCGCAACTGTGAAGAAAACCCCCATTGGTTTAAAGTTAAACAGATTGAATAGACACAAAAAAAACGAGATTACATTTTTTTTTATCTTTTTTTATATATAAAAAAAGTCGAATGTTGATTTTAGAATTCGAATGTCAACATTATGATCGAAGCTTCGAAGCACTCGGTACAGCCCTATCAGTTTAGTTCTAGTTCGCTTGGCTATGATGACCTCCAGGGAATCGGGAGGGGGGCCAATCACGTTTTTTGTCAGACACCGTGATGCTGCCCCCCCCCCCCCCCCCAGCAGAGAACCGCATTAAAAAGGACACTAGCCAGGATACCTCTCGTGAGGCCATCATCACACGTCCACCTCACGACAGGACGATGGGATTATTAAGGTTGAAATTCGGCGAAGCAAAAAAAAACGTGGCCAGAAATACTGACCAAAACATGCCCCCACTTGACCTTTTTAGCCCGTGTGACCTCTGGTGTGAGATCAGCTCAAAGAGGGCATTAAAGCCAGGAGCGGCATCTCTCTCTCCCAGCGCCGCCACGGTGACGGCTCTCCCTCCCAGAGGAACTCCTGTTGTACAGTAATGACATAAGTGGATCAGTGTGGAGGCCATCTGGTGCGCTGCTCCTTCAGCGTTAGGGCCCGGCGATGGAATCAGAATCATTGTGTCCGACTGCAGCCTGGCTGGCGTCTGCCTCAGCCAGGGGCGTCGTTTTGGTACTGCACCACCCGCCATACCTTGGCTTGTTGTGACTAAATCATCTCATTTGCGTGTCATTTGTGCCACGCGCTGCTGCCGCGTTGTACTTGAACGGCAAGACACACTGAGGTGGCTGCTCTTTGTCTCAGAATAAACCACCAAGCCGCCAAGTGTACCCACCTGGCTGCGTCTATTTTTTTACCAACGGATTTCCAGTTCCGTGTCGCCATCTGCGATCTGATTGGCCACTGACGTTTCTGGTGCGATCTGATTGGCCACTGACGTTTCTGGTCATGTGACATGTGCGCCCCAATCGCGTGACGCCTGTGTCTTTGCCCATTTCCGCCTCGAACAGCATGCAAACTATACCTAACGCCTAGTTTATCACTGGTTAAGCTTAGGCGACTCTTTCGAAGTTGGTTAAGGTTAGAGTTTGGAATCAGGGCTGGTGTTCTATCGCCCTGCTCTTAAGACAAACTCTAACCTTAACCGACTTCGAAAGAGCGCCTAAGCTTAACCGGTGAAAGAAACAGGCGTCACACGATTGGCCGCACATGTCACACGACATGTCAGGAGGATTGCAGAACGCGCACGCGGAACTGGAAATCCGTTGGTAAAAGTATTGACGCCACCTGGCTACCTGTCTGTGCATAACAATAGCTCAGGCCAATGTATCATCGCAGCCACTCATCGCAGCCAATGTAAATGGATCAAGCAAATAAATTTGGCCTATCTGGTCGGGGTCTTCAAATATGATGTCTGGGGGCGCATACAGACAGTGAAATGAGGGTGGACTGGCCATGCCTGCTTTGTAGATGATAAATAGCACAATATCTCTCTCACACGTTCCGAGACTCGCACGGCGTCATGACTCGTCATAAGTGAATTGTATAGAAACAACCCACCAAAATGGACTATTGCACCAACTGCCTGCAGGTTTCACTGCAGCGTGGTGCACGGGGTGCTTTACTTTCTCTTTGTCGTTTCAGGATATGCTAGGGTGGTATCTTTTGTCTGAGCAAGGTCGTAGATTCTGCCTACACAGTGGAGGGGAGGGGGGGGGGGGGGGTGGTGGTACTGTGAATGACACTACATTACCTGAACTCCAGTGTGTGAGAACTGCTGATTCTGGGGGTTTCTCCAGCCAGGAACAGGGGGGGGGGGGGGGGGGGATTTTTTTTGTCTCGTATCCTAAAAAGTCAGTGGTGGTGAGTCAGCAGGATAGCGGCTGGCTTCACGGCCCACCTGTGGAGCTCTGCTCTGCGCACTCACCGCTGCTCTTGTGATGAGTTCAACACAGAGACGTGTGGCCTCCTCCTGTGGCCTCCTGCAGCGTTCAGGACAACGCTGATGTTTCACCTGGTGGCAACAAGCAACTAGGGCTGTACTGGACCCAATGTAACATTCGAAGCTTCTATTGAAGTATTCGAACGAAGCTTCGAATGTCTGTCGTCGTATGCAGATATGCTACATCATTTATTTTTATGACGGGTCATATTAGGGCTGTCCCCGACTAAGGATTTGGATGGTCGACTAGGATTGGCCAGAATTTGCCGTTAGTCGACTATTGGTCGACCAAAAAATTAAAAATAAAAATAAAAGTATAATATGTTACTTTTTTATTTCCATTTTTATTTTTTATCATTCCATTTGGGCTGTGGGGGGTGCTTAATGTCTGAAGGAGTCGACTGAAGGCTTCTTGTCCTCTGCAAAAGCATGCAATTGGTCCACTGATTTGTCTAGTCTAGTGTGTTCATTAGATGGTGAAATCCTCTTTCAGTGCCTCTGTGCCTGTTTTCATAGGCAGTTAGCCTCTGGTATGCGTGCCATTAGCGTTAGCTACGCTTCTAGGCCTCTTTTCTTTTGTAAAGAATGATAAAAAATAAAATAAATGTAATTTTTTCTTTTCTCGACTAAGGTTGGCCAGTCGACTACGGCTCCTTTCGACCGATTAGTCGACTAATCGATTAATAGGGGTCAGCCCTAGGTCATATATAATAGTATAATACTATGATATTAGTGTAGCCTAATCTCTATCTGCAACTGTGAAGAAAAACCCCATTGGTTTAAAGTTAAACAGAATGAATAGACGGCGCATACATTTATATTTTTTAATGTTGATTTAGAATTCGAATGTCAACATTATGAACGAAGCTTCAAACTATTGGGTACAGCCCTAGTGGCAACACATGATGCCATGCTGCACAAGAGGAGGCAGAGCATCAGTGACCGTTCATACACCTGGGCCCTGTTCCTCGTACCTGGCTAACTGAGTTAGCCGGATAATTTAGCACGTTTGTCTAAATCACTATGGCAACAGATCAAAAAGTTTGAACCTGCTCGAGCCTCCAGCGCAGAGTTTACTTCAGTTAGCTGGATAAACTGGCCACGCCCTCGCAAAAAAATGCCAGCGCCCTTCCTCACAGATCCCATTATACCATTCTGAATTATGTATTTGTGCTTAGTTTTTCTAGAGGGGCTTTTGAAATGTAAAATAATAGACCTAAAATGCTGATAATAAATCATTGCTTTCTCCTAAATAATGCACATCATAGCTATACGGCGCTCGCGAG
This sequence comes from Notolepis coatsorum, assembly GCF_963971535.1. NCBI lineage: Eukaryota > Metazoa > Chordata > Actinopteri > Aulopiformes > Paralepididae > Notolepis > Notolepis coatsorum. The sequence goes on along the minus strand of NC_140175.1, from coordinate 4,306,063 downwards.
TCGTGACACACTATGTGGTTATTTTAATAACGGAGCATTGCAAAAGTGAATCCCGTGGGGATATTTTTTATGAATGAAACCTATTGGGCGTTTGGCTCTGATTCGTTTCATATTCTCCACTGTGGATGTATTTGCTTAACGGAGCGCCCGGATTGTGTTTAATTCAAGCATAAATTGAAGCGTCTTTATGCGTGGATTGTGGATGTGAATTACGACAAATCTGAATCTGTGGATTGTTGAATTGTATCACTGTCACTCACACGTTATTGTGATATTGTAACTGGGATTAAAATGTCTGAGGAGGAGATGCGCTGTTTGACGGATTTGATGACGTGGACGTGACTTGAGAAAAGTGAATTAGCAATTGCAAGCTTTTGACGTTTTGATGAATGAATTTGAGAAAATGCATTTATCTGTTCAAGCACTGTTATCTGATGATGAACATGACTGGTGTCACTGGTATAAACCAAAGGTTAATCAATTCAATGCATGTATGGATGATGTCCGAAACTGATTAAAACCTGATTAATAGTGAAACTTTAGAGACTCGTTATTTCGGGGGTCGCGCCTTGAAAACTTTGGGAACCATGTATTTATATAGTACATGATACCTAACCGCATACAGTATCTATTAATTCGTATCAATTACTCTTTGGGCTTGTTTTTATCTACTTATTGTGAAAGAGTTGAACTAATTATTTTCGCTAGCAAGATCTCATTAGATTATTCATTCCATTAAGCCTACTGCCAGCAGGCACATTTAAAGAAATATAATTTGATTGATTGGGGGAATGAGGGACTTAAAATGTGCCTATAGATTGTGCATTTAACTTGTCGGCGAGGCTATTGAGCCCATTCTGCAATCTGTTAATAAAGTTTTCAATCAATGCCGTTAGAAAATTAGGTTTTCTGCGCTCGACACCTGCTGTCTTTTCAGGTGAAGCGGCCGCGCGCAATTATCCTGAGTATCAAGTCTGGTTCGAATTAACGAGAGTGAATCAACGTTTGAGGAACAGGGAAAGCCTGGTTTCAAACATTGGGTTAATTGAATCTGGCTAATGGGACTTTTGATCGACTTAGTTGAACCAGGTATGGGGAATAGGGCCCTGGACTGATTTTCAGGACTCGTGACTCGACTTGGACTTGAGCACCGATGACTCGGACATGGACTTGGACTCGAGCATTGGCGGCTTTCGCACTCAGAAGGTGCAGACGAGGACTCTAACCTGTTAATTGATTAATACAGTTGGCAGTATCATTTGGCATAAGATATTGATTGCTTTTGTTTGGCTATTGTGTCACAAAGTAAATAAACTCCCTTTTGAAATGGTGACCACTGTCATTTATAGGGCTGTGCCAAATGTAATTTTTTAACATTCGAAGCTTCTATTGAAGTATTCTAACGAAGCTTTGAATGTCTGTCGTCATATTTTATGACGTAAAAAAAATAAAGGTTTTATTTAAATTTGTTATCCTCAAACTAAATCCTCAATTTGAATAAAGTGATTCATCTGATTGTCTTTTTTTTTTAAATTTTTTTATCAACTTTCTTTAATGAATATAACTAATCAGTTTAGTCAACATAAATAATCCAATAAGGGCACGGTTGGTACGAAAGTCACGGTGACGTCTTGATGGACCGCCAAGCGGATGCAGATAGGCTACAACATTTATGATAAATGTTTTATTTAAATTTTTATGACTAGTCATATACTATAATAGTATAATATTAGTGTAGCCTAATCTTTATCTGCAACTGAAGAAAAACCCCATTGGTTTAAACGGAATGAATAGACGCATACAATTTTATTTTAATTTCTTTATAAAATTTTCAAAATTCGAATGTCAACATTATGAACAAAGCTTTGAACTATTCGGTACAGCCCTAGTCATTTATGTTTAATGTAGAACCTTTTTCTATCTGTATGTCGGCTCTGACTGCCAGAGTGGAGTGGTGGGCTCGAGATTTAGTGACTCGACTACAACACTTATCAGTGACCATTCATACAACACATGATAACAAGCACAAGAGGGGGTAGAGCGTCAGTGACCAGTGTTTCCCATTAATTACCTAGACTGTAATTGTCCCGCCACAGTTGTTAATGAACCGAAAATATATTTTCTATAAAAAACATTATATATATATATATATATTTTTTTTTTAAATATAAAGTTTGCCAGTAGGGATGTATCGGTAGTATTGGCAGTGGTAGTAGTCGTAATAGTAATCCAGTATATTTTTTTATTTTCTAAAAAAATAAACCAGTTCAACACAGGTAACCACTTTTGCTTCATTTCTTTGATGGCTCAAATGTACGCTCTAGTTTAGTAGATTTTGTGTTTTGAGCACAAAGTTCATCATAGATCTAGCCTCTTTATTTTGCTCTCAAAGTGCACTAGATTGATGCATTTAACTTTAAAATGTACCACAAAAAAATAAATCTCAGGGGAGCATGCCCCCGGACCCCCCTAGAGGCTCCGAGGTTCAGCCACCAGTCTCACAAAATCCTGTGGGAAACACTGGTGACCAGTCACACAACACATCACAAGAGGAGGCGGAGCCTCGGTGACCAGTCACAACACATGACAACGTGCACGAGAGGAGGCGGAGCCTCAGTGACCAGTCACACAACACATGACAACATGCACGAGAGGAGGCGGAGCCTCAGTGACCATTCACACAACACATGACAACATGCACGAGAGGAGGCGGAGCCTCAGTGACCAGTCACACAACACATGACAACATGCACGAGAGGAGGCGGAGCCTCAGTGACCAGTCACACAACACATGACAACATGCACGAGAGGAGGCGGAGCCTCAGTGACCAGTCACACAACACATGACAACATGCACGAGAGGAGGCGGAGCCTCAGTGACCAGTCACACGATGTGGGAGGAGTGGGCGCCGGCCGTGAACAATAGGCTCTCAGGTCCTGATCATGGGGCTGGGTGCTGCGCTCAGGGATCACAAAGGGAAGGTTCTAGGGCTGCACCCAATAGTTCGAAGCTTCGTTCATAATGTTGATATTCAAATTCTAAATCAACATTTGAATTTAAAAATGTTAATATATATATATATATATATATATATATACTTTTTATTTTTTTATATATATATATTGTGTCTATTCATTCTGTTTAAACCAATGGGGATTTTCTTCACAGTTGCAGATAAAGATTAGGTTACACTAATATTATACTATTATTAGTGCTGTCAGGTGATTAAATATTTTTTTAATTAATTAATCACATTTTAATCGCATAACCATTTTAGGCCTGATATTCTATATTCTATAATCATATTTCAAATTGCATGTGTCCGGATGGCAGAATTCAGTACTGTATCTACAAAACCTTCTGTTTAATCATCTTCCCTTTATTCATTTGCTTAGATTTTTCAGGTCTGGTCAATTTGACCATAGTGTTATTCACAGTCAAAGATAAAAAAAAAAAAAATTATTGATATTCTCATTTGGGTCATTACAATTTCCTCAAGTCTAGTAACAGACACAGTATTTCTGACACTGGGAACACATTCCCTGAGATCCATAGATGTCCCTAGAATCAGATACCAAGAACATGCAAATGGACCATTAAAAAAAAGTCTGTAAATGTTTATTCTTTATTTTTTTTTAAATATATTTTGCGTTAATTTTAATAACGCGATAATTTGCTGTGTAATTAATTAATCTAATTAACGCGATGAACTGACAGCCCTGACTATAGTATATGACTTGTCATAAATTTTTTAATAAAACATTGATCATAAATGATGTAGCCCGTCTGCATCCGCTCGGCGCTTCATCAAGACGTCACCATCACCTTCGTACCAACCGTGAGCCTGAGTGGATTATTTATGTTGATGTTATATTCATTAAAGAAAGTTGATTTAATTTGTTTAAATACTCATTTAATCAGATGAATCACTTTATTCCAATTGAGGATTTAGTTTGAGGATAATAAAAAAAAAAAAAAAATGTGATTACGTCATAAAATATGACGACAGTCATTCGAAGCTTCGTTCGAATACTTCAATAGAAGCTTCGAATGTTAAAAAATGACACTCGGTACAGCCCTACAGCCCTAGTGTGTTCCCTCAGCGGCTGGCGGCACGGGGCACCTGTTGGTAGCCTGCCCTGTAACGTGTGTGTGTGTGTGCGCGACGCGTGTGTGTGTCTTTCTCTGTGAGTGAGTGCTACCGTTTAGTCACATTTTGTTTCAAGTTTAGTTTTATTAGTCACGTATAAAGTACATGTACATTACAGTGAAATGCTTGGTTCTGTGTGAGCCTCCTGAGAATGTGCTTCATACAGTAAAAAAAAATTGTTAAAAGAATAAAGACTGATTACTATGCAAAATATACAAAACTAACGTACAAAATGCTAAAATGAGGTAGTGCAAATATTTGAGTAATAAATAGATAAAATGTCTGAAGTGGATGTGTGTGTGCAATACATGTAGAATGGATGGGTTGGTAAACTTGGTATTGCTATTGCATAGGCATTGAGCACATCTTTTCAGATGGTGTTATTGAAGATCATAACTAGTAGCACCAGTGCGACTTGCAAATAAACCCTTTTTACACTGTTGATTTCTCATTGATCATCAGGTGGGAGATATGTGTGTGTGTGTGTGTACGGTATACTATATGAGTAAGAGAGGGAGACTGTTTAACACAGGTTAAAATTGTACACAGGCTCCACTATTCCTCAGACTGTAGCTGCCTGTCTGGTCAGTCGGTGTGTTGCTTCCTCTCTGGTGGCCTCAGTCTAGACTGTAGTCCTGAATGACCAGAGGGACCATTCAGACGAGTCGGCAGCAGAAAAACAGCCTTTCTATTGAATGTCGGCTATTGTATGCATATCGGCTACAGTAGACAATGTAACGATCCCAACGCGGACTACAAAGTCTATAAAGAAAGGAGGAATAAAACGCTGTCGGACAGCATCAGTGTTTCAAGGAAGCAACATTTTTATTTTGTGAAAGATCACAAACGCACTTCTTCAATCAGTATCTGAAATGAAAAAGAAAACACTAACCTTCTTACTGTCTTCTACTATCATCATGCACTCTTCCTACTATACTAATGTGTCTCTACTACCTTGCACTCATCACAGCAGCACCCAAGTTCCAGCACTGTTTGATGAACATTGTTACTCAGCTGAAAGAGTCGTACTCTTCCTGCTGACTTGTCCTTCAGAACTTCTAAGTCACTTTGGATAAAAGCGTCAGCTAAATGACTAAATGTAAAATGTATATACAAGTGCAATAAATGCAGTGAATATAGTGTATCTTTTAGATAATACTGAATTAATGCTGAATGAAGGCTTCCAGGTGTAAGTACTCATACAAGAATTGCAGCCCAAGGTGCTTCGACAGCAGTAATGCAGACATAAAATAAGACATAGGCATAAAATGAGCATAACATTTGCATAATTATAGACGGCCATAATATGAGCAGAAAATTTATTTTAAAACCTCACTGAACATTTTTTTTTATAGATTTCTGTTATTAAAATCGATAAAAGACTATTAGCAGGTTTCTGACTAAATAAAAGCAATAAGAGCAGACAGCTACTAAAACCTTCAGTAGGAGGCTCCAGTGGAACTAGTGCTTGATTGATTGGTTGATTGATTGATTGATTGATTGAAAACTTTATTAACAGATTGCAGAATGGGTACAATACAGTACGGCTCAATACACACAATTGTTAAGGGGATGCAGACCAGAGAAAGACTTTCGTCTTGTTTACATCAGGGTCCCTACTTGCTACTAGTGAAAAGGTTTTGTCAGGAGCCCTGTGTGTGTTTGTAATGTGTATGTGTGTGTGTTTGTACATGTTCTGTCTAATCCCATGTCGTCTCATGAGTCTCTGTGTCTGTCTGTCTCCCCTCCAGGATTATAAACCAGAGGAGGACCCTGCCGTCTTCCACTCCACCAAGACGGGCAGAGGGCCGCTGGGCCTCGACTGGAAGGTAGGCGTCCTGCCAGCGAGCCGAAGCCACGTTGGTTCTCCCGTCCTCGTCTGAATCTGTGGAACCGCCACGTCTCTGAGATCACTGTAGAGTAGGGCTGCACGATTAATCAGGGGGAAAAAATCGCGATCTCGATTCATAGACCTATGCGATCTCATTTCTAAATGATGATGATTTTTTGTAGTAATAAAAAAAGAAACATTTTTACATGATTTTTAATTTTTTTACTTTTTACTTAACTTTTTTAAATGATGGCGATTCTGGTTATTTTGTACGTTACAAGATACTTTCAAGTTTAAATCAAGCACTTTCATATACCGGTATTCTATGTTTAAGTTAAAGTCAAGCACTTTGATACTACCGTAATTCCTCTAATAGTAACCGGGTCTCAAATACAAGCCGGGTCTCTATTAATGGCCGGGTGCGCTCTTGAGCTAAGCAATTATAAGCCGGCCTCCTAATACAAGCCGGGTTACTAATATACTGAGCTGCACACTGAGCTAGTTACTTGATTTCACTTTGAAAACGTTGAAATGACCAGTGACCACCTGTAATTGCACTGTTTACTATTTCATACAGTACTTGGTTTCAATAAATGAACCCAGTACATTTGACTGGGTTCAAACTGACACAAAATGTTGATTTATTAATTATGATCCGTTTGAAAATTTGAAATATAGGCCTCCCTCTTATACAGGCCTCCTCCTAATACAAGCCTGGTACCCGCTACAGTTGAAACAAATACAAGCCGGGGTTACTATTAGAGGAATTACGGTATGTTGTCTGTTTAAGAAAGAGTGCAATAAATGATTTTATTGAAAAAATAAGAATCGTGTGAGAGAATCGTGATCTCAATTCTTAAGAGAGAAAAATCGTGATTCACATTTTTAGCGAGAGTCGTGCAGCGGCCTGCAGCCCTACTGTAGAGCCAGTGGTGCGGAGAGGCGTCTCACACACTGACCCGTCCTCTCCGTGGTTTCCCTCTGGCAGGACGAGCTGAAGGCAGACTGCCCCTACATGTGTGCCTACAAGCTGGTCACGGTCAAGTTCAAGTGGTGGGGACTGCAGAGCAAAATAGAAAACTTCATCCACAGGGTAAGACTTTTATGTTTTGTTTATGTTTTATTCAGGATCCCCATTAGTCGTTGCCTTGGGAACACCTATTCTTCCCGGGGACCACACACACACACACAGGCGGGGTTCGCACAAGGCCCTGAAGAAAAATCAAGGCCTGGAATTCCTTGAAAACAGAAAGAAAAAATAATTACAAGGTGCTTAAAAAGTCATTGGAATTCAAATCAACCATTCGCATTGAAAGTTTTGTTCATCCATGATAAAATTCTCTGAATCAAGAAATATAATTATATATTGTAATAATAAGTGTAACTAATTGTCGGAAATTGGTTTTAAGCCATACATATTAAATCCGATCATACATATTTGGATCCGAAAAGGCAGCTTAAAAACCCACTTCTACAGGCAGGCCTTTTAAACACCCATAGCCGTTTTCCCTCTGTTCATGTCTGTTCTGTTCTTGTTTTTTGTTTTACTTACTTACTTTTACTTACTTGTGTATTCAATATCGCAAAGGCAAGGACAAATATAAAAAGTCATTGTATATCTGTTAAAGGGGCAAAATTATCTAATAGCTTTGAAAAAGAAGTGAAAATGTGTAGTTCACTACATACTTTTAAGAGATTATTCAAATATAAGGTGATACATAAATATAAAACCTCATTATTATCCTAGTTATATTTCATCTATAACATAGCTGTGTTCAAATAGTGACAGGGAAAAAGAAAAAAGAAAAGGAAAAACCTATATATAAAAAAAATAAAGTATTTAAAAAAACAAATAAAACATAAATAAATGTATACGTTTTGTACATAAAGCTATGAAACGTTTGTAACCTTTGCCAAATGATATACTGAATTATGTTCCTTTTTTGTATTTTATTGTTTGGTGTAAATGGTGTAATGTAATGTAAAAAGGGTAGGCAATTATAAGCCTCGGCTTCAGCCTACACCTTTTCGGTCATTTTATTTCTTTGTTTTTTTTTTTGGAAGTTCTACTACTGTGCTTTGTAAAGGAAGGACCGAAATAAAAATAAAACGTACGTGTGTGTGCCCCCCCCCCCCCACAGCAAGAGAAGCGTATCTTCACTAACTTCCACCGCCAGCTGTTCTGCTGGATCGACAGCTGGGTCAGCCTGACCATGGAGGACATCCGGCGGATGGAGGCGGAGACTCAGAGAGAGCTGGAGGAGGTACGTCGTTTGGTCAAGTAGACAAAGTTTGTTACAAATGTATTGAATACAATTTTAGTGCGAGGGGTTAGGCTAGAGAGGACTCAACTGGCTCACTGGCCAAGGGGACCCAGATCGAGAGAGAGAGAGAGAGAGAGAGAGACACACACACACTATAACCTTGTTTACTTCCCTTAAACGCTTCTTTACTCCTGAATTCCACACCAGATGCGTCAAACGGGAGACGTGCGCGGCACCTCGGCGACAGAGGAGTAGGCTAGAGGCAGGCTGAGTAAGTCTTCATCGCCGGGGGAGAGCTGGACTCATCCTCCATCCTGTCCTCATCCCGTCACGCCGCCGCCGTCGCCTGACTAACCCGCGTCCGTCCCCTCGTCCCGACTTTCTGTCTTCTCCCCCTTTTTATTTGTATTGATTTTTTTATTTAATTTCTTTTTAACTTTTTCCACTTTTCTTCTCTCCGTTCTGTGTTTCTGAGTTATGGAGGACCTTTCTCCCCCGCACGTGCGTTTGTGTTTGATTTACTTTACTTGTAATTCACAATAAACACTTGACCGTCATGGTTAGCCATGTTTTAACATTTATAATAAACACTTGACGGTAGGGATGTTCGATATTGGCTTTTTTACAGATATCCGATATACCGATATTGTCCAACTCTTCATTTCCGATACCGATATCAACCGATACCGATATATGCGGGGTTCCCCCCCCCCCCCCAAAAAACTGAATAATTTCAGGTAATTAACATTACATATCTCTTGTCGTGGAATTAACACAACATTATGCATACTTTTCACAATAAATGAAATACGAATTTTTCTTACTTGCTTGCCTGGGTAAATAAAGGTTAAATAAATGTAAATTGAAGAAAAAAAATTGAAAACCGATACCGATCATTTCCGATATTACATTTTAATGCCAATATCCGGCGATAATATCGGTAGGCCGATAATATCGGACATCCCTACTTGACAGTCATGGTTAGCACTTGACGGTCATGGTTAGCCATGTTTTAACCATGATATCTGTAAGTGAAAAATTACTGTAAATTTTCCACAAACGACATAAATTGGATTACACACACAGACATCAGTACAATTTACCTCTCGCAAACCCCTCCCTCTTTTATTGATCCTCCAATCACTGCTGTTGGTTCCCTCTGACAATTTGATTTGGAGGATCAAGAAAAGAGGGCGTGGTTTCAGGTCAATTACCGGTACAATTAAAGCGGTCTCACGGACAGTCATATGGGTTTCTTTTTTGTTTAGTTTCCTTCTCTCTTGCACGACTCGTGTCTTCTCGTTTAGTTTCCTTCTCTCTTGCACGACTCATGTCTTCTCGTTTAGTTTCCTTCTCTCTTGCACGACTCGTGTCTTCTCGTTTAGTTTCCTTCTCTCTTGCACGACTCATGTCTTGTTTTCAGTGTCTTGACCTCCAGCTCCATGCACGCAGCTGCTTGGCCTGTTATGTTATTCCTTTTTTTGATGATTATTGATTGCAGTGATGTTTGATTCTCTCCCCTCTCTCTCTCTCCCCCCCCTCTCTCTCTCCCCCCCCCTCTCTCTCTCCCCCCCCTCTCTCTCTCTCCCCCTCTCCCCCCCCTCTCTCTGTCTCTCTCTCCCCCCCTTTCTCTCTCCCTGTCTCTCTCTCCCCCCCCTCTCCCTGTCTCTCTCTCCCCCCCTTTCTCTCTCCCTGTCTCTCTCTCCCCCCCCTCTCCCTGTCTCTCTCCCCCCCTTTCTCTCTCCCTGTCTCTCTCTCCCCCCCCTCTCTCTCCCCACCCCTCTCTCCCCCCTCCCCCCCTCTCTCTCCCCTCCCCCCTCTCTCCCCCCCCCTCTCTCTCCCCCCCCCCTATCTCTGTCTCTCTCCCCCCCCTCTCTCTCTCCCCCTCTCTCTCTCCCCCCCTCTCTTTCTCCCCCCCCTCTCTCTCCCCCCCCTCTCTCTCTCCCCCCCTCTCTCCCCCCTCCCTCTCTCCCCCCCTCTCTCTCCCCCCCCTCTCTCTCTCCTCCCCCTCTCTCCCCCCCTCCCTCTCCCCCCCCCTTTCTCTCCCCCCCCCCCTCTCTCCCCCCCCCTCTCCCTGTCTCTCTCCATCCCCCCTCTCTCCCCCCCCCCCCCTCTCTCTCCCCCCCTCTCCCTGTCTCTCTCTCCCCCCCTCTCCCTGTCTCTCTCTCCCCCCCTCTCTCCCCAGCTGCGTAAATCAGGTCCAGTTAGAGGCATGAGTGCGGCTCATGAGCAGTGAGGCGACCAACCAAACCCTTTCATGATGATGTCATCGGAGACGACGCCCACCCCGAGGAGGAAGTGGACCCTGGCGTGCGCCGCTCTCTTCCTGTCTCACATGATTCATTGGGGGGGTTTGTCAAGATTGGATAACAGTACTGTACAGATCCTCACCCAATCACAAGCCTCCCATTTCACTCAACAAAAAAACAACGGTTTTGCATACATAAAAAAAAAAAAAAAAAAAAAAACTCTTGCACAGAACGTTAAAATGCCTGATATGTAATTGTTAGTTGATTTATCCAAAATGTTTATATTCAGAATCCATGCAGACCCGTGGACTCAGAAAGCCAAGCCTTTTCAACTGATTTAGGATGTTTATCTTTAGTTCTCGGTTTTCCCCACAAACATTGGTATGAGATCACTTGAGTAGATCCACTTGAGTGGATCACTTGAGTAGATCACCTGAATAGGTATTGGACCAATTGATCCCCCCTCCCTCCCTTGTATTTCCTGTCCGTCTCTAGTTCCCTCCATCCCGTCCCCCTCAGTGTCGTCTCGTATCTATCTGACCCCGGTGTGACTCGTGTGTATTAGACGGACCTAAGAGCGTCTCATTGGTCGGTTGGTTGGGAGTGATTTTACTTTTGTCTTTTTTTCTTTTTTCTTTTTTTTCCGTCTCTTTGTTGTTTTCCTTTCGTGTTGGTTTTTGTTGTTACGTTGACTTTGAGTTCATCAAGACTCTCATCCGTGTGTTTTAATATGGTTCCAAGGAAATGTGATGCTTATGCATGATGGGTAATTCTTTGCTACTTACTCACCCCCCCCCCCCCCCCCCCCCCCACATGCACATTTACCCCCCCCCCCCATCACAAGTGCACGTGGACAGCAACAGCTCCTCAGTAACTTGTACAGGTAACATTGTACGTTCGGCTGCAACGCAACTCTGCTTACGTTGGTTGATTGTGTTTATTAGAGAGAGAGGGTCTACGCCCCCTGGATGTTGTGGTGTTTTTAAAGAGAGTGTCTGTGTTCTACACACCTGTGTGTGAGTGTGTGTGTGTGTGTGAGTCTGTGTTCTACACACCTGTGAGTGTGTGTGTGTCCGTTAGTGTTTAATCTCTCTCTGAGGAGTGAGACTGATGAGGTTCAGCTGAAACTGAGTGGGCTTCTCCTGCTCCCTCCCTCCCTGGCTGGGTGGGTGGGTGGGTGGGGGGGGGCAGAGCCCCGCATGACCCCTCCCTCCCAGAGCTTCTGTTTCAATACAGCTGAGATGAGGACGTGAGCGTCAGGGCAGCGGTTAGTTCACCCCTCCTCACACCGTCTCTCCCTCCTCCTCCTCCTCCTCTCCCTCCTCACAGCGTCTCCCTCCTCCTCCTCCTCCTCTCCCTCCTCACACCGTCTCTCCCTCCTCCTCTCCCTCTCACACCGTCTCTCCCCTCCTCCTCCTCCTCCTCTCCCTCCTCACACCGTCTCTCCCTCCTCCTCTCCCTCCTCACACCGTCTCTCCCTCCTCCTCCTCTCCCTCCTCACACCGTCTCTCCCTCCTCCTCCTCCTCTCCCTCCTCACAGCGTCTCCCTCCTCCTCCTCCTCCTCCTCCTCCTCTCCCTCCTCACAACCCGGTCTCTCCCTCCTCCTCCTCCTCCTCTCCCTCCTCACACCGTCTCTCCCTCCTCCTCCTCCTCTCCTCCTCACAGCGTCTCTCCTCCTCCTCCTCCTCTCCCTCCTCACAGCGTCTCTCCCTCCTCCTCCTCCTCTCCCTCCTCACACCGTCTCTCCCTCCTCCTCCTCCTCCTCCTCCCCCTCCTCCTCCTCCTCTCCCTCCTCACAGCGTCTCTCCCTCCTCCTCCTCCTCCTCCTCCCTCTCCCTCCTCCTTCCTCTCCCTCCTCCTCCTCCTCCTCTCCCTCCTCCTCCTCCTCTTTCCCCTCCTCCCCCTCCCTCCTCTTCCTCCTCCCCCTCCCTCCTCTTCCTCCTCCCCCTCCCTCCTCCTCTTCCTCTTCCTCTTCCTCTTCCTCCTCCTCTCCCTCCTCCTCCTCCTCACACATCTCCTCCCTCCTCCCCCTCCTCCTCCTCCTCCCCCTCCTCCTCCTCACACATCTCTCCTCCTCCTCCTCCCCCTCCTCTCCCTCCTCCTCCTCCCCCTCCCTCCTCCTCCTCCTCCCCCCTCCCTCCTCCTCCTCCTCCCCCTCCCTCCTCCTCCTCCTCCTCCTCCCCCTCCCTCCTCCTCCTCCTCCCCTCCCTCCTCCTCTCCCTCCTCTTCCTCCTCCTCCTCCTCCTCTCCCTCCCCCTCCCTCCTCCTCTCCCTCCTCCTCCTCCTCCTCCTCCTCCTCCTCCTCCTCCTCCTCCTCCTCCTCCTCCCAGACTGACCAGACCTGGCAGATGAACATAGAAGACGTGTGGTCGTGGTTTTGACGACATCTCATCTTTTAGCAGTTCCAAGTTACTTTTGGGACTGGATTGATTATTATGTCGTTTCCTGTTTTTAAAGATGATTTTTAAGCATTTCGTCCCCTTTTACCCCCCTCCGGTCTGAACACTTCTGAAGTGTATTTTATGAATTTACCGGTGAAACACATATTTGTGTGTGTATGCAGGCTATATAATAATGCATTGTTAGCA
>NC_140175.1:4210019-4292779 GCF_963971535.1 Notolepis coatsorum | reverse complement strand
CTCCTCCTCCTCCTCCCCCCAGACTGACCAGACCTGGCAGATGAACATAGAAGACGTGTTGTCGTGGTTTTGACGACATCTCATCTTTTAGCAGTTCCAAGTTACTTTTGGACTGGATTGATTATTATGTCGTTTCCTGTTTTTAAAGATGATTTTTAAGCATTTCGTCCCCTTTTACCCCCCCCCCCCCCCCGGTCTGAACACTTCTGAAGTGTATTTTATGAATTTACCGGTGAAACACATTTGTGTGTGTATATGCAGGCTATAATAATGCATTATTAGCAGGCGTTTTAGGTCTAAATGGGCGACGGATCATGGAGTTGCTTTGACAAGCGGTTTAACGTTGTGCCCTTCTGGTTCAGGCTGGCACAGGGTGAAGCGGGTGGAGGCCTGGCTGGCTGGGTGGAGATGGAGAACGGGGGCGAGGCCACCTCATCCTGCCCCCCCCCACCCCCACCCCGGCCTGTGGTGGTTCAGGGTTACGGCTCGTTAGATTCGATGTCCTCCTTGTTTTATTAGTTTGGAGTCCAACACTTAATGTTGTCGTTGGCCTCAGAATATATTTGTGACGCATAATGTGGTTGATATTTCTTTTTCGGTATCGGAGCTTGTGGTTAAAGAGGTTGTCTCTTCGCGCGTTATGGCGGCCAGCAGGCTCGTCTCCTCCACAGTGTCCCCCTCTCCGCTCCGCCCCCTCCCTCCACGTGTCGTTTATAGTAGTCGTTGTTGGGGGGGGGGGGGGGGGGGGACCCAGCCTCTCCACCTGTAGTTCCATAGTAGTCGTTTACTTTCAGTCCCATGGGAATAAAAGGGGCAAAGTACTCTGTGTTTGATACTCGGGTCCTTGTCGTCGGGTCCAGGTGGTTTCCCCCGGTGTGACGACGCGGTGTTGACGGTTAATTGATTGATTAAATTGATTGATTGAAAACTTTATTAACAGATTGCAGAATGGGTACATTACAGTACGGCTCAATACACACAACTGTTAAGAAGGGGATGCAGACCAGAGAAAGACTTTCGTCTTGTTTTACATCAGGGTCCCCCATTTTCAATTCATCATAACATATGACATGAATGAAAACTTTATTAACAGATTGCAGAATGGGGTACAATACAGTACGGCTCAATACACACAATTGTTAAGGGGATGCAGACCAGAGAAAGACTTTTGTCTTGTTTTACATCAGGGTCCCCCATTTTTAATTCATCATGAACGGTGAGCGTTGTTGTGTTTGACACTCGGGGGGGGGGGGGCCTCGTCGGGTCCAGATGGTCTCCGGTCACTTCATCCTCGTCGGCTGTGTGGACGGTGGCGCTCTGAGCAGGAGGGAGCGGCTTGGAGCGGCTGGGTGCTCCTTCTGCACCTCCTCCTCCCGCCCCCGAGCGTCCCCCCGGTGGCAGCGACCAGGAGGTGCAGGGAGGCGGCTGAACTGTGCAGGAACACACACACATATCTTACACCTGTGCAAGAAGGCTGATATATTATATATATACCCAATACAATCAGATTGAAACAGACATAAATAAAAAAATTAAGTAATTTTACAAAACACATTTAATATCAAGCCCCACCCCCACCCGCCCCATGATAACGATTCATCTGCATGCTCAACAATATATTTCTTTTCCCCATTTTCTTGTCTTTTTATTTTATTTTATTTTAGGCCTCGTCCATTTCAGTTTGATCCGTGTGTGTCGGTGGTTTTGAGCGGCTGTTGAGCTGCATCAGGCGAGGATGTGTATGTGAAGGGTTAAGTTCTCCTCAAAATCAAAACGGCAGATTCTCCTGAGAGGTAGAAAGACCTCAGAGCGTCTCCTGAGAGTTGGAAAGACCTCTGAGCGTCTCCTGAGCATCTCCTGAGAGTTGGAAAGACCTCTGAGCATCTCCTGAGAGTTAGAAAGACCTCTGAGCGTCTCCTGAGAGGTAGAAAGACCTCAGAGCGTCTCCTGAGAGTTGGAAAGACCTCTGAGCGTCTCCTGAGAGGTAGAAAGACCTCAGAGCGTCTCCTGAGAGTTAGAAAGACCTCTGAGCGTCTCCTGAGAGGTAGAAAGACCTCAGAGCGTCTCCTGAGAGTTGGAAAGACCTCTGAGCGTCTCCTGAGAGTTAGAAAGACCTCTGAGAGTTAGAAAGACCTCTGAGCGTCTCCTGAGAGTTAGAAAGACCTCTGAGCGTCTCCTGAGAGTTAGAAAGACCTCTGAGAGTTAGAAAGACCTCTGAGTACCCCCTGAGAGTTAGAAAACAGAAGCATTTCATGCAAAAGTATTCTGTATTTCTGTGTGACCACTAATAAAGAAACTTGAACTTGAAAGACCTCTGAGCATCTCCTCAGGGGGGGGAAAATTATCTGACCGAATTTTGATATTGATGTGAATTTCCCCACTAGACTGTAACACCGTGTGATGCAACTCAGTGATGCCAGCCAGGGTCTGACTGTGAGGGGGGGGGGGGGGGGGGTAGAACCATAGGGAATGGAGTGTGAGTCCAAAAATACTGTATCTTTCTTATAATCATTAATAAGCACTTGCGAAATCTACTGTTCTCTTATTTTTCTTTTATTTTTATTTTTTTTTATTTTTTTCAAAGACAAAAATGTTGTCTCTTTTCTGATCATAAGGTGAAATTCAGGGGAATTGGTAGTGAATGTAATACAATAAAAAAAAAACGTTTTTTTTTCTCCTTGTTTTTCTCACAGCTGTACTGCTGTGACAGAAGGTCTAGACAGTGGAACATAACAGAATATCTAATAAATTTGAACAAATAAAACTCTTGTTGTGGGCCATGTTTTGTTTATTTGACTTGGGAGATCTATAGGGCTGTCTTAAATACTCCGAAGCTTCGTTTGATGGGTATGGGATTCGAATATGAAAATAAATTTTGATTATTAAAAAAGATTATTTATTTTTTATAATTTTTTTGCTAAATCAACTCTGCCTCTCTTTGTTAATTACAAAACAAGCAATGCTGTTTGTTATTTGAGATGAGGTCGGACTCTGCACTGACAGATTTGTGTTCATTGTGCTGCTTTTATAAAGCCTCAAATGACGGCTTACAATATTTCATGAAAGCAAAGTGTTTAGTTTGTCTAAGATTTAAAAAGGCTTAAACTTTACAGCACTGACAAAGTTGAACAAAGTGCTGTACAAGTCCCACAAATTTTTATTTTTTATTTTAATTTTTTATTTATTTCGAAGCTTCGAATTAAAATCGAATCTCGGACCCGAAGCTTCGAATTCCAAAAAAAAATCGAAGGTCAGCCCTAGAGATCTAAATGTTTTTCAATCTCCTAATATGTGATCAATTACTCTTCATTTTAAGACTGTAATCTGATAATTATTCTGATATTTGGACACATTATCCTGTAGGATAATACTGCATTATCAATGAGTATTCAACATGTAAAGGGGGAAATCCAGTGGTGGAAAGTATTAAAGTATTTTTACTCAAGTATACTGTACTTTATGTGAGTATTTTCATTTTAGGGAACTTTTTACTTTTACTCCATTACATTTCAAGGGAAATATTGTCTGAACCCATCAGTTACTAGTTACTTTGAAGAAAAGGATTTTTGCATAGAAAACATATCCAAAATTAAAAAAAATTGAAGATTATATACTTTCACATTTGAAGCCTGTCAACTTCAAGAGGACGTAATCAGAGCAGCATAACTGGACCACATACCACTTTAACACAACCTTTAATGAGAGCAGCATAACTGGACCACATACCACTTTAACACAACCTTTAATCAGAGCAGCATAACTGGACCACATACCACTTTAACACAACCTTTAATCAGAGCAGCAGAACTGGACCACATACCACTTTAACAACCTTTAATCAGGACAGCATAACTGGACCACATACCACTTTAACACAACCTTTAATCAGAGCAGCAGAACTGGACCACATACCACTTGAACATGACCTTATATCAGCAGCACAACTGGACCACATACCACTTTAACACAACCTTATATCAGCAGCACAACTGGACCATATACCACTTTAACACAACCTTATATCAGAGCAGCACAACTGGACCACTTTAGCACAACCTAAAGAGGTCAGTGGTTACACAAACGTCATGTAGAATGTGTACTTTTACTAAAGTACATTCAATAGCAAATACTTCTCTACTTTTGAATGGAGGACTTACTTTTACCAGGGTACTCATTTATCAGAGTATTTCTACTTGTACTCAAGTAAAGGAACTGTGTACTTCTTCCACCACTGGGGAAATACAACCTAACTGTATTCCCGTGATCTTAGATAGTATTTTTTTTTTACATCAGCTATCGACCTGTGTCAAACCCGCCTTCTTTTCTTCATCCCCCAATCACAACTCTCTTCCCTCGGACGACAGTTGTGATTGGAAGATCAAGCGAAAGAGGGCGGGTTTGAGATAGGTCCATTCACTTAGCACACTAGAGCCAAGCCTCAAATCTGATATCATGAAGAGACTAACCTTGGAGGTGGTGGCAGAATGGGCCAAGAGGCCAAACGGTAATCGAAGGTCACAGGTTTGATCCCCAGCAGTGACGGTGTATTTCAGCCAGAGTTCCTAGATTCCAGCTGGTAACTAACTGGAGGGTTGTCTAGCATTACTGTAATGATGCACCATCTCTGCCACAGTGCCCGTGTGCAAGGCAGGCGCTGTGACTGAATGAAATGAAATGAAAACTACTTTGAATAAGTAGTTCAACTACATGGTGGAAAAAGATCACAATCTCAGTCTGAAATGTCAAATAGTTAGTAGCAACTGAACTGACACTGATTAAAGCGTGGGTGTGTTTTATTCTGGGGCCTATAGTGCACTGGGCAGGCAAAGCCTCATTTAAGCCCACAGGTGTGTTATAAGGAGGCGACAGGGAGCAATGGTGGAATTGTTTTGTCACTCCAAAAACATGCTAGTTGCTGTATTATATATATATATTTTTTATATAGCTTAACATGCAATGGATATTACTTTATTTGTTTATTTAGACGGGACAGAGCATATTAATGGACACTACAAATAAATGCGGATTTAGCAAGGATGCTAGTTTTCATCCGCAGTCCCCACAAAACATAAAAATGAAACAGGCAGGCAGCGAAGCATATCATGTTACGAGACAACGCATAAAAACATACATACAAGAAACAAAGTAGCAGCGTTTTTACAGGGCAATACAGAATTGTATTAAAATGGGTGGCGCAGCGAAGATTGCGCTCGTCACCAATGCAAGAGACTCCGGTCTCGAATCCGGGTGTCAGCATTGCCTCCGGCTAGGGCCGGCCGTCATACTGGCTCAATAATATCTAGTAACTACAGTAATAATCTGTAATATCAGTAACTACAGTAATAATCTGTAATATCAGTAACTACAGTAATAATCTGTAATATCTACTAACTACAGTAGAATAGAATAGATCTTTATTGTCATTGTTACAGTTGTTACAACGAAATTAAAATGCAACCCTAGGTGCTAGTAAAATAAGAATAAAAACAGTCCTAAACACAGTGTTAAATATAAAAACAGGGTGGGGCGTAAATAACATTAATAAAACAGGGGGGTATAAAATATAATTGCACTATCTCTTAATGTTGTGTGTGTGTGCGTGGTGGGGGGGGGGGGGGGGGGGGGGGGTGCAAGGAGGCTGTTGTTTTAAAATGTAGCTGAGTTTAGTGCACATATGGCCCTGGGGTAAAAACTAAACTTCAGTCTGTTAGTCCGGGTGGGCATGATGCTGAAACGCCTGCCCGAGCGCAGCCGCACGAGGTGCTTGTTGCCCGGGTGGTGTGGGTCCTTCAGTATTTTTACTGCTTTTTTAAGGCAGCGGGAGTTGTATAGTCCCTCCAGTGAGGGGAGGGGGCAGCCGATGATCTTCTGGGCCGAGTTGACGACCCTCTGGAGCGCCTTCCTCTCTGCGGCTGTGCAGCTGAGGAACCACACGTTGATGCAGTAGGTGAGGATGCTTTCCACGGAGCAGCGGTAAAAAGACACAAGCAGGTCTTGTCTGAGGTGGTAGTTTCTTAGTACTCTCAGGAAGTAGAGTTATAATTTTTAGAGTTATAATTTTAGAGTTTTTATATTTTAGAGTTATAATTTTCTCAGGAAGTAGAGTTATGAATTATAATCTGTAATATCAGTAACTACAGTAATAATCTGTAATATCAGTAACTACAGTAATAATCTGTAATATCAGTAACTACAGTAATAATCTGTAATATCTACTAACTACAGTAATAATCTGTAATATCTACTAACTACAGTAATAATCTGTAATATCAGTAACTACAGTAATAATCTGTAATATCTAGTAACTACAGGAGTAATAATCTGTAATATCAGTAACTACAGTAATAATCTGTAATATCAGTAACTACAGTAATAATCTGTAATATCCCTTTAAGACACCGTGCGGCAGTGTGCGCATGCTCAGACACAGACAGGGAGCAGCAGTGTGCGCATGCTCAGACACAGACAGGAGCAGCAGTGTGCGCATGCTCAGACACAGACAGCAGCAGTGAGTGTGCGCATGCTCAGACACACTCAGGCAGGTAAACTCCAACATGGCGGCGGCGCGAGGCCATGTGCAGGATCCCAACGACAGGAGACTCAGACCTATTTATGGTAAATAATAAAGATTCAGACAAACAGCGCGTGATGATGTGATGAAGATGAAGTGTTGGTGTTGAATGATGATGATGGTGTTGTTGTTGTTAATGACTCTGAAGGGGAACCGTCTCTGTTGTGGTTCTGTTTGCACCGGAGGCAGGCAGGGCCCCAGCCGCAGCCCCGGACTCCGTTAGCCCGCCGCGCCGGAGGACAGAGCCCCTCGACGGGGGTGGTGTCGCTCAGAGAGCTCTCCTCCTCCGGACGAACCCCGCCGAGTCTTTAAAGTCTTTTGAATCACCAGATATTCTTGATAACTACACCGTCATCATAATAATGATGGTTATTATTATTCACGTCCCTGTGTGTCTCCCTCTTCGCCAACATCAGCTAGTAGCTAGTTTGACAGCTAGCTGCGGTTAGCATCGTTGGCTAGCTGTCTCTGCATGTAACGTTACTCTGCAGCAGCATGGAGAACAAGTAGGTCGTGTTGTTGTTGTTATTATAACGGTATTGTTGACTGGTTGTCTCAGTGTATTATAACCCCAAACTATCACTGAATAGCTAACGTTTTTATAGCTAACTCTGTCCTTATAGTGGAGGGTAATAGTAATGCTAAGCTAATGAGTGTGGTGGTAGCTTAGCTCACAACTGTCATAACAATGGGTTTGTAACCGCTGTCTGTGCGGCTTAAAGATGGGCTTCAGGGTCATGGACACCCAGGGGATGTTATCGTGTTTGTGTGAGACGGAAACATCTAGAAACCAGCGTTTGTAGATCACGATTTGCGCCCCCATTTCTGTGCTTTTGATATATATACTGTGTGTTATTGTTGGACAAGAGGAACCCCTGCTGTCACCTCTGTCTTCTTGTGCTGCACCGACTCTAAACCCACTCTCCCATCCTTCTATCTCCAACCTCGTCGTGTCTGTCTCTTCCCCATCATGTGATTAATGATCAGGTTTGGTTGTTGGGGAGGTGACTTTTGATTCATGGAAGATAATAATGTCCTACTGGCCTTCATCGTAGCGCTGAGTTGTAGTCGCTGCGATTTAATAAAAGTACACAGGCGACAACAACCTGAGCCACGCTACTGCTGCTGCTGCTGCAGTCTCGAACGTGCTTCTTCTTAGTGCAGTGGTGGTGGTACGACTGCCAGCCAAGCCGGGGCCTCATAGATGATAAACAAGTGGGTTATTGGTCTAATCTAGATTCTGGCCAGCATGCTGTTCATCATCATAGATTTCAAGTACCGTTTGAACAGAGAGAATAGACATGATGACATAACCACAGCCGCGGCACCACAGTTAAATTAGGCTCCCAGCTGTCCTGCAGTCAGCCAGTGTGCCGTGTGTGAGTGAGAGCATGCGTTTATGTCTGAGTGTGTGAGTCGTCGGCATATTACAAAGGCATTCTTACTAGTGATACGTCTCAGGGTTTCACATTCATACACATTTAGCTACAAAAAGCGAGAACTTTGCTATAACTTCAACCTTTATAATTATAATAATAATGCAGCGACACTAAAAAAGCCCCATCCCCGATGGTCCGCAACCTGGCTCGTGGGATGGTGATGAGTAAGCCTGTGTGTCAAGAGGAGCGGAGATTCCGGGAGGGTGTGGAGGAGAAGGTCGGATAGGTATTGATGGGGCAGTGGTGTGAAGGGATTTATTATAGGTGAGCAGGAGGATTTTGAAGGTGACACGAGATTTAACGGGAAGCCAGTGAAGGTGTATGAGGGGGCGGGGGGGGGGGGGGGTGATGTGCTGCCAGGGTTCGGTGCGGGTGAGAAGAGAACCCTATGCGGCAGAGTTCTGAATGTGTTTACTTTATGCCTATTGAACTGTGAACACGCGTTATGGACAATACGTTCAGATCTGATCCTCATTATTACACAGGCCTGACCTGAAGGTTTCTCCCTTGTGTCCTGCAGATTATCTTGATAATGGCAACAATAAGATGGCCATCCAGCAGGCGGACAAACTGCTGAAGAAGCACAAGGACCTGCACTGTGCCAAGGTGAGGACTGTTCTAGTACTGCTGCACAACAGAAACAAGGACTATTCTAGTGCTGCACAACAGAAGTAAGGACTATTCTAGTGCTGCACAACAGAAGTAAGGACTATTCTAGTGCTGCACAACAGAAGTAAAGACTATTCTAGTGCTGCACAACACAAGCAAGGACTATTCTAGTGCTGCACAACAGAAGCAAGGACTATTCTAGTGCTGCACAACAGAAGTAAAGACTATTCTAGTGCTGCACAACAGAAGCAAGGACTATTCTAGTACTGCACAACAGAAGCAAGGACTATTCTAGTACTGCACAACAGAAGTAAGGACTATTCTAGTACTGCACAACAGAAGCAAGGACTATTCTAGTACTGCACAACAGAAGCAAGGACTATTCTAGTACTGCACAACAGAAACAAGGACTATTCTAGTACTGCACAACAGAAGCAATAACTATTATAGTGCTGCACAACAGAAGTAAAGACTATTCTAGTACTGCACAACAGAAGTAAAGACTATTCTAGTGCTGCACAACAGAAACAAGGACTATTCTAGTGCTGCACAACAGAAGTAAAGACTATTCTAGTACTGCACAACAGAAACAAAGACTATTCTAGTGCTGCACAACAGAATTAAAGACTATTCTAGTACTGCACAACAGAAACAAAGACTATTCTAGTGCTGCACAACAGAAACAAGGACTATTCTAGTACTGCACAACAGAAGTAAAGACTTCTAGTGCTGCACAACAGAAGCAAGGACTATTCTAGTACTGCACAACAGAAGCAAGGACTATTCTAGTACTGCACAACAGAAACAAGGACTATTCTAGTACTGCACAACAAGCAATAACTATTATAGTGCTGCACAACAGAAGCAAGGACTATTCTAGTACTGCACAACAGAAACAAGGACTATTCTAGTACTGCACAACAGAAGTAAAGACTATTCTAGTACTGCACAACAGAAGCAAGGACTATTCTAGTACTGCACAACAGAAGTAAAGACTATTCTAGTACTGCACAACAGAAGCAATGACTATTCTAGTACTGCACAACAGAAGTAAAGACTATTCTAGTACTGCACAACAGAAGTAAAGACTATTCTAGTACTGCACAACAGAAGCAAGGACTATTCTAGTGCTGCACAACAGAAGCAAGGACTATTCTAGTGCTGCACAACAGAAGCAAGGACTATTCTAGTGCTGCACAACAGAAGTAAAGACTATTCTAGTGCTGCACAACAGAAGTAAAGACTATTCTAGTACTGCACAACAGAAGTAAGGACTATTCTAGTACTGCACAACAGAAGTAACGACTATTCTAGTGCTGCACAACAGAAGCAAGGACTATTCTAGTGCTGCACAACAGAAGCAAGGACTATTCTAGTGCTGCACAACAGAAGCAAGGACTATTCTAGTGCTGCACAACAGAAGCAAGGACTATTCTAGTGCTGCAGAACAGAAGTGAAGACTATTCTAGTGCTGCACAACAGAAGTAAAGACTATTCTAGTGCTGCACAACAGAAGCAAGGACTATTCTAGTGCTGCACAACAGAAGTAAAGACTATTCTAGTACTGCACAACAGAAGTGAAGACTATTCTAGTGCTGCACAACAGAAGTAAAGACTGTTCTAGTGCTGCACAACAGAAGCAAAGACTATTCTAGTGCTGCACAACAGAAGCAAAGACTATTCTAGTACTGCACAACAGAAGTGAAGACTATTCTAGTACTGCACAACAGAAACAAGGACTATTATAGTACTGCACAACAGAAGTGAAGACTATTCTAGTGCTGCACAACAGAAGTAAAGACTATTCTAGTGCTGCACAACAGAAGACTATTCTAGTGCTGCACAACAGAAGTAAGGACTATTCTAGTACTGCACAACAGAAGCAAAGACTATTCTAGTGCTGCACAGCAGAAGCAAGGACTATTCTAGTGCTGCACAACAGAAGCAAGGACTATTCTAGTACTGCACAACAGAAGCAAGGACTATTCTAGTACTGCACAACAGAAGCAAGGACTATTCTAGTGCTGCACAACAGAAGCAAGGACTATTCTAGTGCTGCACAACAGAAGCAATGACTATTCTAGTGCTGCACAACAGAAGCAAGGACTATTCTAGTACTGCACAACAGAAGTAAAGACTATTCTAGTGCTGCACAACAGAAGCAAGGACTATTCTAGTGCTGCACAACAGAAGCAAGGACTATTCTAGTGCTGCACAACAGAAGTAAATACTATTCTAGTGCTGCACAACAGAAGCACAGACTATTCTAGTGCTGCACAACAGAAGCAAAGACTATTCTAGTGCTGCACAACAGAAGCAAGGACTATTCTAGTGCTGCACAACAGAAGCAAGGACTATTCTAGTGCTGCACAACAGAAGTAAAGACTATTCTAGTGCTGCACAACAGAAGCAAGGACTATTCTAGTGCTGCACAACAGAAGTAAAGACTATTCTAGTGCTGCACAACAGAAGCAAAGACTATTCTAGTGCTGCACAACAGAAGCAAAGACTATTCTAGTGCTGCACAACAGAAGCAAGGACTATTCTAGTGCTGCAGAACAGAAGTGAAGACTATTCTAGTGCTGCACAACAGAAGTAAAGACTATTCTAGTGCTGCACAACAGAAGCAAAGACTTCTAGTGCTGCACAACAGAAGCAAGGACTATTCTAGTACTGCACAACAGAAGTAAAGACTATTCTAGTGCTGCACAACAGAAGCAAAGACTATTCTAGTGCTGCACAACAGAAGCAAGGACTCTTCTAGTACTGCACAACAGAAGCAAGGACTATTCTAGTACTGCAGAACAGAAGTGAAGACTATTCTAGTGCTGCAGAACAGAAGTGAAGACTATTCTAGTGCTGCACAACAGAAGTAAAGACTATTCTAGTGCTGCACAACAGAAGTAAAGACTATTCTAGTGCTGCACAACAGAAGCAAGGACTATTCTAGTACTGCACAACAGAAGCAAGGAATATTCTAGTGCTGCACAACAGAAGTAAAGACTATTCTAGTACTGCACAACAGAAGCAAAGACTATTCTAGTGCTGCACAACAGAAGTAAAGACTATTCTAGTACTGCACAACAGAAGCAAGGACTATTCTAGTGCTGCACAACAGAAACAATGACTATTCTAGTACTGCACAACAGAAGCAAAGACTATTCTAGTGCTGCACAACAGAAGTAAAGACTATTCTAGTGCTGCACAACAGAAGCAAGGACTATTCTAGTGCTGCACAACAGAAGTAAGGACTATTCTAGTGCTGCACAACAGAAACAATGACTATTCTAGTGCTGCACAACAGAAGCAAAGACTATTCTAGTGCTGCACAACAGAAGTAAAGACTATTCTAGTACTGCACAACAGAAGTAAAGACTATTCTAGTACTGCACAACAGAAGCAAGGACTATTCTAGTGCTGCACAACAGAAACAAGGACTATTCTAGTGCTGCACAACAGAAACAAGGACTATTCTAGTGCTGCACAACAGAAGTAAAGACTATTATAGTGCTGCACAACAGAAACAAGGACTATTCTAGTGCTGCACAACAGAAACAAGGACTATTCTAGTGCTGCACAACAGAAACAAGGACTATTCTAGTGCTGCACAACAGAAACAATGACTATTCTAGTGCTGCACAACAGAAGCGAGGACTATTATAGTGCTGCACAACAGAAACAAACAAGGACTATTCTAGTGCTGCACAACAGAAACAATGACTATTCTAGTGCTGCACAACAGAAGCGAGGACTATTATAGTGCTGCACAACAGAAATGAGGACTATTCTAGTGCTGCACAACAGAAACAAGGACTATTATAGTGCTGCACAACAGAAACAAGGACTATTCTAGTGCTGCACAACAGAAACAAGGACTATTCTAGTGCTGCACAACAGAAGTAAAGACTATTATAGTGCTGCACAACAGAAACAAGGACTATTCTAGTGCTGCACAACAGAAACAAGGACTATTCTAGTGCTGCACAACAGAAACAAGGACTATTCTAGTGCTGCACAACAGAAACAAGGACTATTCTAGTGCTGCACAACAGAAGTAAAGACTATTCTAGTACTGCACAACAGAAGCAAGGACTATTCTAGTGCTGCACAACAGAAACAATGACTATTCTAGTACTGCACAACAGAAGCAAAGACTATTCTAGTGCTGCACAACAGAAGTACAGACTATTCTAGTGCTGCACAACAGAAACAATTACTATTCTAGTGCTGCACAACAGAAGCAAAGACTATTCTAGTGCTGCACAACAGAAGTAAAGACTATTCTAGTGCTGCACAACAGAAGTAAAGACTATTCTAGTGCTGCACAACAGAAGTAAAGACTATTCTAGTGCTGCACAACAGAAACAAGGACTATTCTAGTACTGCACAACAGAAGCAAGGACTATTCTAGTGCTGCACAACAGAAGTAATGACTATTCTAGTACTGCACAACAGAAGTAAAGACTATTCTAGTGCTGCACAACAGAAACAAGGACTATTCTAGTACTGCACAGCAGAAGCAAGGACTATTCTAGTACTGCACAGCAGAAGCAAGGACTATTCTAGTGCTGCACAACAGAAGTAAAGACTATTCTAGTGCTGCACAACAGAAGTAAAGACTATTCTAGTGCTGCACAACAGAAGTAAAGACTATTCTAGTGCTGCACAACAGAAGTAAAGACTATTATAGTACTGCACAACAGAAGTAAAGACTATTCTAGTGCTGCACAACAGAAGCAAGGACTATTCTAGTGCTGCACAACAGAAGCAAGGACTATTCTAGTGCTGCACAACACAAGTAAAGACTATTATAGTGCTGCACAACAGAAGTAAAGACTATTATAGTGCTGCACAACAGAAACAATGACTATTCTAGTACTGCACAACAGAAGTAAAGACTATTCTAGTGCTGCACAACAGAAACAATGACTATTCTAGTGCTGCACAACAGAAGTAAAGACTATTCTAGTGCTGCACAACAGAAACAATGACTATTCTAGTACTGCACAACAGAAGTAAAGACTATTCTAGTGCTGCACAACAGAAGTAAAGATTATTCTAGTGCTGCACAACAGAAGTAAAGATTATTCTAGTGCTGCACAACAGAAGTAAGGACGATTCGAGTACTGCACAACAGAAGTAAGGACGATTCTAGTAGAATATATTAAATGTTTTTGTATTCAAGTCATTGTTTGAGGAGCCAGAAGAGGAGCCTACGACCTCCAAGACACATAAAGCTTCTTTTAATTAACTGGAGTCATACTTAAAATACGGGTTTATCGCAACAGGTGACTCTCGCGTGTTGACATGGCAACACGAGGCAATGAAGCAACTGTGTTCAAGTTGGCAGAAGATAAAGTAGTTGCATTCAACGCGAGTGGACATTTGACATGTTTCAAACATTAGCAGGGATTTTGGAGGACCGAAACAGAAACAATAATAAGCCCAGGGCAGGGCTGCATTATGGTGAGTTGTGTTTTAATAATAATACTTTCGATTTATAATACACCCGCTGCGGTGCTGCAAATCAAATGCCCACCCTACTGATCTGTTCATGTGTTATAATAATAATAATACATTCGATTTATAATACACCCGCCGCGGTGCTGAAAATCAAATGCCCACCCTACTGATCTGTTCATGTGTTATAATAATAATAATAATACATTCGATTTATAATGCGAGCACCTGCATTAAAATCAAATGACTGATCTGTTCATGTGTTATGCACCTGAGAGGCACTTTATAATAGAAAAAGACAGTGCAAACATGTATATGTCGCTTACAGTTTATTATGCCTATGCAGCTCGTTTATTTTGACAGAGTTAAACATTTTTCACTATCATTATATTAAATTAGCCATTGTTTTTGGTCCTGGCCCGCCATTCAATGGCTTGGGGAAAATCTGGCCCGTGAGCAAACCTAATTGCCGACCCCTGCCGTAGGTGATGATGTCACACCAGGATTGTCAACACAGAGCTGGAAACGAGAGCAGCCCGATGGATAAAGCGATCATATAAAGGAATGAATAGCCAAATAAATGTGAAGTTATTATCTTTGAACCTCTGCTTTCAGGCCTCGTCAATATACCCTTTCCTCACTAATGGAACTGGTGCCGCAGTCACGCTAGAACGTTAGCTTAGCGGCTAACGTTAGCCCGTTGCTGTGCTAAAGCAAGTCTCCTATCAGCCTCCTTAGCCAAATTGAAATGCCCAAACTATATGGCAAGGTCCGTGAGCAAGTGGAGAAAAACTCGGTACAATTAAACACTATGCAACGACCACTGCAAACGCAGAGTGAATCGTCAAGTGACGTTAACGTCATTGCTACTGCTGTGACTTAGCTGCTCATACCGGTCACAAGGTATAGTCAAAATCCATACCGCAGCGCAAATTCATACCATTTATACCGTATACTAGGGCTGCATGATTAATCGATTTTAAATCGAAATCGCGATTTGGAATGATGCAATTATCAAATCGCAAAAAAAAGTTAAATCGCAATCTTTTTTTTGGGGGGGATTTTTGATTTATTTAACCAGGAAGTCCCATTGAGATACAAGATCGGTTTGGGAGAGGGAGGTAAGGGGTTTTAGATTGTGTGTTGTGAAGTTTAGACTTCAGAGAGGGAGAGTAAAGTACAGAAAAAAAGGTACCGGTATCGATTCCCAGGTAAAAAGAAACATTTTCAGGCTCAGTGTCCTGAAAAGACCCACCGCGTAGGACGGATGCAAGCCGCATTTTACAATAAACCTCTGTGGGGCTGTAAAAAAAAATATATATATATAATCGCAAATTTTATCGCAATCGCAATATCTGTCCGAAAAATCGCAATTAGATTATTTCCCAAAAGCGTGCAGCCCTACCGTATACCGTTTATACCGTCCACCCCTACTACCACGCGACAGACGGTTAAGTGAAAGCGGTAACCCTTTGTAGTGTGGTAGTGAAAGCGTTAACCCTTTGTAGTGTGGCAGTGAAATCGTTGACCCTTTGTAGTGTGGCAGTGAAAGCGTTAACCCTTTGTAGTGTGGCAGTGAAAGGTTTTGTCACATTAGGCACATGTACATTACAGTGAAATGCTTGGTTCTGTATGACCCTCCTGAGATTGTGTTTCATGTAGTAAAAAGAATAAAGACCAAATACTATACATACAAAATATACAAAACTAAATTAATGTAGAGATGTAGATGTAGTGCACATATTTGAGTTGTAGTGGGTTCTAGAGACATAATGCACCATACAGTTGTCATGATATTGTATTGATGGGGCACTGTCACTTTAAGGAAGTTGGTTTTGGGGTTGTGCTGAGAGGAGACGCCCTGTCTGGGGGTTGATTGATAAAAGGTTTGTTACCACAACGACAGGCAGCATCCAGCACGGCACAGCTCCGACAGCTGTCACCCGCTATGCTGCTCAATCAATGACACGCGGCTTTCTGTTGTCAACTGGGCATTTTTGTATTCCGACGATTTCTACTGGGGATTGTGCATGACTGACTAAAATCATTTTCGAATAGTCTACTAAACTTTTTTTTTTAAATTCGAGCTCATCCCTAATTTATACATAGTAATAAATAGATCAAATATGGTGCAGTGTTGAAATCTTTTTGGGCCCCCCCCTCACCATCATCAGAGTGGCCCCTCCCTCCCTGACCCTAAAACAGTGATGTCTCCCCCCCCTCCCCCCCCCCAGGTCCTGAAAGCCATCGGTCTGCAGCGAACGGGGAAGCAGGACGAGGCCTTCAGTCTGGCCCAGGAGGTCGCGACCCTGGAGCCCACAGACGACAACTCGCTACAGGCCCTGACCATCCTGTACAGAGAGATGCACCGGCGTGAGTACACACTAGGGCTGACCCCTATTAGTCGACTAATCGGTCGAAAGGAGCCATAGTCGACTAGCCAACCTCTTAGTCGAATACAAAAAAAAATCCCAAATGGAATGATAAAAAATGTAAAAAAAAAAAAAAAAAAAAAAAATATTATACTTTATTTCTTTTTTAAATATTTTTTTATCCTTCTTTCCAAAAGAAAAGAGGCCTAGAAGCGTGGCTAACGCTAATGGCACGCATACCAGAGGCTAACTGCCTACGAAAACAGGCACAGAGGCACTGAAAGAGGATTTCACCATCTAATGAACACACTAGACTAGACAAATATCAAGATGTATCCATCAGTGGACCAATTGCATGCTTTTGCAGAGGAGGACAAGAAGCCTTCAGTCGACTCCTTCAGACATCAAGCACCCCCACAGCGCAAATGGAATGATACAAAATGTAAAAAAAAGAATAATAATAATATTATACTTTATTTTTATTTTTTTTGTCTACCAATAGTCGACTAATGGCACATTTTGGCCAATCATAGTCGACCATCCAAATCCTTAGTTGGGGACAGCCCTAGTACACTACACACACACACAGATACACACACACGCCAGTGTCCACCAGAGGGCGGGGCCTGACAGGTCAATAGGGAGGTGTAGTCTGACGTCACTCTGGAGCGCCCGCGAGGTCCACCACCCGTATAGGGATTTATCTTTGGGAAAATGGATTATCGGCTATTGTAACAATTGTGCCTCATTGAACATTGAAAAGCTTTCTATTATTTTTTCACAAAATGAGTTCCCTTCTATCACTAACATTATTGTTTAAGCATTTTTGGTTGAAATCAAATTCAACGTAGTTATTTTACGATTAATTGCGAATATTTTCACGTTGAGCTATAGACTGTGGATGAATACGCACAGAAAGGTACACCGTGCCAATGTTCATGCTTTATTTGTTTTAAACGAGACGATTTAGAAATGGGCAATGGGGGGAATACGTTGCGTTTTCAAGATGGTGGACCGGCCGGAAACAGCAATGATGTAACCACTACACCTCCCTATAGACCAGGAAGTAACCACTACGCCTCCTTATAGACCAGGAAGTAACCACTACGCCTCCCTATAGACCAGGAAGTAACCACTACACCTCCCTATAGACCAGGAAGTAACCACTACGCCTCCTTATAGACCAGGAAGTAACCACTACACCTCCCTATAGACCAGGAAGTAACCACTACACCTCCCTATAGACCAGGAAGTAACCACTACACCTCCCGATAGACCAGGAAGTAACCACCACACCTCCCTATAGACCAGGAAGTAACCACTACACCTCCCTATAGACCAGGAAGTAACCACTACACCTCCCGATAGACCAGGAAGTAACCACCACACCTCCCTATAGACCAGGAAGTAACCACCACACCTCCCTATAGACCAGGAAGTAACCACCACACCTCCCTATAGACCAGGAAGTAACCACTACACCTCCCTATTGTCTTGTTGACGCAGCGGAGCTGGTGACCAAGCTGTACGAGGCGGCCGTGAAGAAGGTTCCTCTCAGCGAGGAATATCACTCTCACCTGTTCATGGCCTACGCCCGCGTGGGGGAGTACAAGAAGATGCAGCAGGTACACACACACACACACTAGGGCTGAGCCCGAACGTTCGAACCTTCGTTCGTTAGGCTGGCATTCGAATTCTAAATCAACATTTGAATTACATTTTTAATAAAAAAAAAAAAATACAAATAATTAAAAAAAAAAATTCTATTTACACCAATGGGGGTTTTCTTCACAGTTGCAGATAAAGATTAGGCTACACTAATATTATAGTATTAAAAGAAACTGATGAGTTATATTCAATAAAGAAAGTTGATTTAGTTGGGCTGGGGCTTCTCCCTGGGCTGGGTCTGGAAAGTTGATTTAATAAAAAAAAAACTAATTTAATCAGATTAATCACTTTATTCAAATTGAGGATTTAGTTTGAGGATAGTAAAAAAAAAAATGTATAAAAAAAAAATTAAAAACGAAGGTTCGAACGTTCGTTTGAAAAACCCTGACGAAGTTCGAATCCCAAAAACAGGGTTCGGGTACAGCCTTAACACACACACACACACACACACACACACACACACACACACACACACACACAGCCTGACACACACACACACACACACACTGCTAACTGCTGTCCCCTGCTAACTCCCGCGTGTCTCCTCACCAGGCAGGCATGGCCCTCTACAAGATCGTCCCCAAGAATCCTTACTACTTCTGGTCCGTCATGAGTCTGGTGATGCAGGTATGGAGTGTGTTGTTCAGAGGTGCAGATGAGGGTCTGTGTGCCCCATCGGTTATATTAGGCATTACAATAAATATAGTTATCATAGACACTAGAATCTAAATATATACTATGAGTAAGTAAGTGTACAGTATACACGGGTGCAGTGTGCATAAGGTACGCATGGCGCTGTGATGTACGCTGTAGACCGTTTAGGTTGGAGTCGGACACGGTGACCAGACATCCTAGTGGTTCTGGAGTTCTGCTGATGAAGGGTCGGCTCTGGGCAGAGGAAAACTGAACGGTTCCATGGCCTGAAGTCTTATGTAGTACAGGTCCAAATTTGATCAAAATCCATAAAAGAATGAGTGCTTGAGAGGTTTTTGTGTACCGGTCAAATACAACGTGATTATCCAAGATGGCCGTCGACTTGACGCTTCAGTCACAACAACGGTCTTCTTCCACTTTCACCACCATCCCCCTCTCTCACCCGCTCGGCTGCAGTCTCTTTCGGAGCGGACGCTCGTTGGCTACAATGGTGATAAATCATTTTCACCATCAGCGGTGATTGGTCAGTTCAGGACCGTTTTGAACCGGAGGTGGTCATTTGACGCTCGCCGGTCAAATGACGCTCGCCGGTTATATCGTCTTGTAAGTCGAGACCCGAGCACGCAATTATTGGTTAAGTGTGGTGGCCGTCGGACGTTATGAGGTTAACGTGCCTTTCACCTACTCATATCCCCTCATGGATTCCTAATAAGTAATCGATAGTTCTATAGCTTTTGGAAACACAGAAAACTGGTGTATTTTGATAGTCATATGAATATCTGCTGTGTTGTCAACCCATATATCATATCACATCGGTGCCCACTGCTAATTATGATCTATGTTTGATTGTCTGTTTGCTGAATATTTGTGTGTGTGTCTGTATGTGTGTGTGTGATATCTTAGGCCATCTCTGCACAGGATGAGAAGCTGGCCCAGACCATGTTCCTGCCTCTGGCTGAACGCATGGTGGAGAGGATGGTGAAGGAGGAGAAGATTGAAGCTGAGGCAGAGGTAGAGCTTCTAAGATCTTCTATTACACAGAGTATAGTGTCGTGGTATAGACCCTGGTCTCTGAGGCAGACCTTCTAAGATCTTCTATTACACAGAGTATAGTGTCGTGGTATAGACCCAGGGCCCTATTCCCCGTACCTCGTTCAACTAAGTCGATCAAAAGTCCCATTATCCAGATTCAATTAACGGGATGATTGAATCCAGGCTTTCCCTGTTCCTCGAACGCTGATTCAGTCTCGTTAATTCGAACCAGACTTGATACTCAGGATAATTGCGCGCGGCCGCCTCACCTGAAAAGACAGCAAGTGTCGATCGCAGAAATCCTGATTTTCTAACGGCATTGATTGATTGGGGTCGCTGCCTACAACTTCCAATCCCCACCCACCGGCTTTCCCACCCTCTAAACACTTGCCAATTGTGTTAGTATGACGGCTGGCCAAGCCGGTAGCAACGCAGAGAGCTGGGCTCGATACCAGCATATCATGCGTTAGTGGCGAGCGCCTTGCCCACTGCGCCAGTCAGCTGCCCTGCTCGACTTAAACTTAAACATAACATATATGAAAGTGCTTGACTTAAACTTAAGTCTCTTGTAACATACAATATAACTCGAGTCAGAATCGTCATTTAAAAAAGTTAAGTAAAAGTAAAAAAAAAAAAAAGATAAATCAAAAAGTTCAATATATATATATTTTAAAGAATATATATATATCGTGCAACCCTAGAATAGAAACAGGGAGGAGGAGGCTGTGGGCCGCACAGTAACAAAATACCCATCCTCTGTTTTGTAAAACACAAGCCGTTACCACATCTGATATCTGTTTGTTGTTGTAGCTAAACGTGCTGATTTGTTTGCCTCTGCATTTGTGACCCGTAGGTGCAGCTGTACTTTATGATCCTGGAGCGTCTGGGGAAGTGTGTGGAGGCTCTGGAGGTGGTCCGGGGCCCGCTAGGGGGTGAGTGTGTGGAGGCTCTGGAGGTGGTCCGGGGCCCGCTAGGGGGTGAGTGTGTGGAGGCTCTGGAGGTGGTCCGGGGCCCGCTAGGGGGTGAGTGGGTGGAGGCTCTGGAGGTGGTCCGGGGCCCGCTAGGGGGTGAGTGTGTGGAGGCCCTGGAGGTGGTCCGGGGCCCGCTAGGGGGTGAGTGTGTGGAGGCTCTGGAGGTGGTCCGGGGCCCGCTAGGGGGTGAGTGTGTGGAGGCTCTGGAGGTGGTCCGGGGCCCGCTAGGGGGTGAGTGTGTGGAGGCTCTGGAGGTGGTCCGGGGCCCGCTAGGGGGTGAGTGTGTGGAGGCTCTGGAGGTGGTCCGGGGCCCGCTAGGGGGTGAGTGTGTGGAGGCTCTGGAGGTGGTCCGGGGCCCGCTAGGGGGTGAGTGTGTGGAGGCTCTGGAGGTGGTCCGGGGCCCGCTAGGGGGTGAGTGTGTGGAGGCTCTGGAGGTGGTCCGGGGCCCGCTAGGGGGTGAGTGTGTGGAGGCTCTGGAGGTGGTCCGGGGCCCGCTAGGGGGTGAGTGTGTGGAGGCTCTGGAGGTGGTCCGGGGCCCGCTAGGGGGTGAGTGTGTCAGGGTGTCCGCGGATCCTTAAAAAGTCTTAAAAAGTCTTAAATTTGTTTATCAATAATTAAGGCCTTAGTTTGTCTTAAAATGTCTTAAATCCATTTTCAGAGGTCTTAAAAATGCCATAGACAAAGACATAGATTTAATAATAAATCGCTATCTGACTGAATAGTTTGGTTTGTTTAGACAAAGAAATAAAATAAGTCGGAGCGATTCGATTGAGCCTATTTTGAAATCGCCTTTCACGCAAAATGAAATGTGGCTCGGCTCTACCCGTAGTGTTTTTAGCTGTGCTATCTGAGAACAGCGCGCGTGTGTGTGGTCAAAATGCCGGGAGGCTGCCGTTTTAATGAGCTCTGGCTCGAAAATATCAAATATAAGTCATGGTTGAAAAGAGGAGAATATCCTCGAGTAGCCGTCTGCAAAATATGCAGAAAGGACTTGAAGATTTTTACGATGGGGGAGAGTGCACTTTCGAGCCACATGCAAGGTGAGCTAATGGATCATATTATTAACGTGTCTCAGCCTGGCTCGACACTACAAGTGCTCCACACCGGTCTCCGTAAATGTTAGTTTTAAAAATACCACTTCAATAATCGAAATAGTCAAGTAACAGGCAGAATACACTATTGGAATTACAAACTTGTGTTTACCGGACTCTGTTTTCACCGCAGTGTTTTGAAATACGCAGCATGTAGCAAAGCCTTAACGTTAGGCGAATCAACGTTAGCTAATTTCCTTTCATGTATTTCAAAACACGAAAACTTGTTGTGTATTGAAATGGTATTTTATTTTTATAACGGAACATTTACGGAGACTGGCGTGGAACTGGTGTGGAGCAGTTGTAGGTTGGAACGCAGTAACGTACTGTATATGTGTATGTCATAAATGTTATGATGAATTGAAAATGGGGGACCCTGATGTAAACAAGACGAAAGTTTTTCTCTGGTCTGCATCCCCTTATTATTGTGTGTATTGAGCTGTACTGTATTGTACCCATTCTGAAATCTGTTAAATAAAGTATTCATTCAACCAAACCACAAAAACAAAACAACTGGATGAATGAAAACTTTATTTAACAGATTGCAGAATGTGTACAATACAGTACATACACACAATAATAAGGGGATGCAGACCAGAGAAAGACGTTTGTCTTGTTTACATCAGGGTCCCCCATTTTCAATTCATATAGACATTCCTGATGAATTGAAAATGGGGGACCCTGATGTAAACAAGACGAAAGTCTTTCTCTGGTCTGCATCCCCTTAACAATTGTGTGTATTGAGCTGTACTGTATTGTACCCATTCTGCAATCTGTTAATAAAGTTTTCAATCAATCAATCAAAAACATACACAACATAGAATAGATAGAATAGAAATACTTTTATTATCCCGTGGGAAATTTGACACTGCAAATCGCTCAACATTTAGACAGGACAGGTCACTAATTAGAATAATAACACAAATCAATCAAGTTGCCTGGGATAAGAGTAGAGTAAAATAGAATAAAAATGAAATAAAATATACAGAAATAAATACAGTAAAAACATACATGACATCATGACATTTATGGCATAGGGACATGCATGACATACAGGTATATACTGTAGTACTGTTACATTTGTGACATATACGATATGCAAATAATATACAGTACTGTTACCCAGAGATCCTAACAGAAAATATTATATATATATGATGGGGATGAGACTGTACATTAGGGGGGGGGGGGGGGGGGTTGGACATTTACGGTGGCCAGTTTCGAATTGCAGCCTCCCGTAGGTGCTCTTAAAGAGCGGTTTTGAATGTGGGCAGGGGTAAAGTGGGTTTTAGGAGTGAGGTTAAGCAGTAGTCTGACCAGTTTGTTTTGTGATGTTTGTAATCTTGTTTTTAGTACCTTTGAGGTGCTTTGGTACCATGAGGTGTAGCCAGGCATAGTCGTAGTACCCTTGAATGAGTGTACTGAGAGTACCCATGATTTTTGCCATTTTGTTATCGTGAAATTGGTATTAAATTTAATTCTGAGTGGCATTAAAAAGTCTTAAAAAGCCTTAAATCTGACTGGGCTAAACCTGCAGATACCCTGGTGTGTGGAGGCTCTGGAGGTGGTCCGGGGCCCGCTAGGGGGTGAGTGTGTGGAGGCTCTGGAGGTGGTCCGGGGCCCGCTAGGGGGTGAGTGTGTGGAGGCTCTGGAGGTGGTCCGGGGCCCGCTAGGGGGTGAGTGTGTGGAGGCTCTGGAGGTGGTCCGGGGCCCGCTAGGGGGTGAGTGTGTGGAGGCCCTGGAGGTGGTCCGGGGCCCGCTAGGGGGTGAGTGTGTGGAGGCTCTGGAGGTGGTCCGGGGCCCGCTAGGGGGTGAGTGTGTGGAGGCTCTGGAGGTGGTCCGGGGCCCGCTAGGGGGTGAGTGTGTGGAGGCTCTGGAGGTGGTCCGGGGCCCGCTAGGGGGTGAGTGTGTGGAGGCTCTGGAGGTGGTCCGGGGCCCGCTAGGGGGTGAGTGTGTGGAGGCTCTGGAGGTGGTCCGGGGCCCGCTAGGGGGTGAGTGTGTGGAGGCCCTGGAGGTGGTCCGGGGCCCGCTAGGGGGTGAGTGTGTGGAGGCTCTGGAGGTGGTCCGGGGCCCGCTAGGGGGTGAGTGTGTGGAGGCTCTGGAGGTGGTCCGGGGCCCGCTAGGGGGTGAGTGTGTGGAGGCTCTGGAGGTGGTCCGGGGCCCGCTAGGGGGTGAGTGTGTGGAGGCTCTGGAGGTGGTCCGGGGCCCGCTAGGGGGTGAGTGTGTGGAGGCTCTGGAGGTGGTCCGGGGCCCGCTAGGGGGTGAGTGTGTGTCTGTATGTGTGTATTTGTGTGATAGTAAAGGGCTAACCTTCTGTATTGTCACAGTGAAAGGGTTAACCGGCTGTCGTGTGGTAGTAAAAAATATTTTTAAATTCTTTTTTGTATCATTCCATTTGGGCTGTGGGGGTGCTTAATGTCTGAAGGAGTCGACTGAAGGCTTCTTGTCCTCTGAAAAAGCATGCAATTGGTCCACTGATGGATACATGTTGATATTTGTCTAGTCTAGTGTGTTCATTAGATGGTGAAATCCTCTTTCAGTGCCTCTGTGCCTGTTTTCGTAGGCAGTTAGCCTCTGGTATGCGTGCCATTAGCGCTAGCCACGCTTCTAGGCCTCTTTTCTTTTGGAAAGAATGATACAAAAATATTTTTTTATAAAAAAAAAAATTATATATTTTTTTATATATATTCGACTAAGAGGTTGGCCAGTTGACTACGGCTCCTTTCGACCGATTAGTCGACTAATCGACTAATAGGGGTCAGCCCTAGTGTGTAGTATGTAGTGTGTATGCACGGCGTGTGCATTGAGGATGCACCCTCACCGTTTCCTCACTGCAAATACAGAAACCAACGAGTCCCGAGCGTTTAAAGGAACACGCCAACATGATGGAACATGCACTCGCCGTCTTCTCCAGAGTCAGACAATAAGATGGATACCAGTTTCCTCTCCGTGTGTTGAATAGAAAGCTATCTGCCTGCAAGCTAGCCGAGCTTAGCACACAGGAATGGAAGTGGATACGGACCACTAGCCTAGCTGCTGGCCAAAAACACATCTCCTGCCGTTTTAAGCTAGGCTAATGGTCCGTATCTGCTTGAATGAATTTGTGCTAAGCTAGGCTAGCATAGCTTTCTACTGAACACACAGAGAGGAAATTGGTATCCATCTTCTTGTCTGACTCTGGAGAAGACGGTAAGTGAATTCCCCATAATGTTGGCGTGTTCCTTTTATTTTATTT
Organism: Notolepis coatsorum; assembly: GCF_963971535.1. Lineage (NCBI taxonomy): Eukaryota > Metazoa > Chordata > Actinopteri > Aulopiformes > Paralepididae > Notolepis > Notolepis coatsorum. The sequence goes on along the minus strand of NC_140175.1, from coordinate 4,267,677 downwards.
TTTATCTTTTTCTCCACCTGATTTTCTATTTTTCTCCCCATCCCAATTTAGTCGTTATGCCAATCCCCCCCCTCCCCTACCTGGTGGTTGTGCGCATGTTCCTCCTACTGGTCGGTACAAGGGAACCCTGAAGCCCACCACATGCTTCCTCCGACACATGTGGAGACAGCCAGTGGCTCTCTTTTCACCTGGCAGCGAGGGCTCTCATTGGTGAAGCGTAACGCGTGGGAGGTCACGCTGCCTTCACCACTTCCTGCCTTTCGCTGAGCAGGCGCCCAGACTTGACCTGTAGGAGTCGCTGTCCACAACGCCAGATTCCCACCCTCCACTTCCCTCCCCCTAACCCAGCCAAACGAGTTAGTATGACGACCGGCCCAAGTCGCAGGCAATGCTGACTCCGGGAGTCGAGACCGCAGCCTCTTGCATTGGTGACGAGCGCAGTCTCCGCTACGCTATCCGACCGCTCGGCGTGTTCCTTTTTAAGTATTGGCTGACACCAAGTACAAATACTCAATTACTTTTACTGACCAGTATAGACTAATCTGGGGTCATATGACAAAAAGGATTATATGGTGAATTTTTCTCCATTAGAGATCTTAACATCTAACATCTGCCAAAAAAATCAGAATATCAAAGTCATCTTGTTACATATTGCTCTTTCAGATACAGATTTCAGTATTATTGAAATCCTCCAAAACCATCCCCTGATCTAGTCTATGAGCCAAAACCATCCTCTGATCTAGTCTATGAGCCAAAACCATCCCCTGATCTAGTCTATGAGCCAAAACCATCCCCTGATCTAGTCTATGAGCCAAAACCATCCCCTGATCTAGTCTGAGTCAAAACCATCCCCTGATCTAGTCTGAGCCAAAACCATCCCCTGATCTAGTCTGAGTCAAAACCATCCCCTGATCTAGTCTATGAGCCAAAACCATCCCCTGATCTAGTCTATGAGCCAAAACCATCCCCTGATCTAGTCTATGAGCCAAAACCATCCCCTGATCTAGTCTATGAGCCAAAACCATCCCCTGATCTAGTCTATGAGCCAAAACCATCCCCTGATCTAGTCTATGAGCCAAAACCATCCCCTGATCTAGTCTATGAGCCAAAACCATCCCCTGATCTAGTCTATGAGCCAAAACCATCCCCTGATCTAGTCTATGAGCCAAAACCATCCCCTGATCTAGTCTATGAGCCAAAACCATCCCCTGATCTAGTCTATGAGCCAAAACCATCCCCTGATCTAGTCTATGAGCCAAAACCATCCCCTGATCTCGTCTGCCATCAGTCTCAGGTCTGGTGCGCCCTCTTGAGTGTTCATGTGTGTCCGTCTGCTCGTCCTGCTGCGTTCTCATGCTGTGACTGGTGACCGGGTGACCCGTCTCTTGACCCTCATGCCTCCTCACTGTGTTTTTCCCATAGAGAAGCTGACCAGTGAACTGCAGAGCAGAGAGAGCAAGTGTATGAAGCTCTACCAGAGGCTACAGCAGTGGCCTGAGTGCAACGCCCTGGCCCACAAGCTGCTGCTGCTGAAGTGAGACACACACACACAGACACACAGACACACACACACAGACACACACACACAGACACACAGACAGACACAGACACAGACAGACACACACAGACACACAGACAGACACACAGACAGACACACACACACACGCAGACAGACACACACAGACACGCAGACAGACACACACACAGACATGGAGAGACACACAGAGACAGACACACGGAGAGACAGACACACTTCAGTCAGTTTTTTTTTTACACAAAAAATATATATCAGAATGTAGGGATGTCCGATATTATCGGCCTACCGATATTATCGGCCAATATCGGCATTAAAATGTGATATCGGAAAATATCTGTATCGGTTTTCAAAAGAAAACATTTTTATTACATTTTTTTTTATTTCTATAACCTTTATTTACCCAGGCAAGCAAGTAAGAACAAATTCTGATTTTATTTATTGTCAAAAGTATGCATAATGTTGTGTTAATTCCACAACAAGAGATATGTAATGTTAATTACCTGAAATTATTAATTTTTTTGGGGGGGGAAACCCTGCATATATCGGTATCGGTTGATATCGGTATCGGAAATTAAGAGTTGGACAATATCGGTATATCGGTATCGGTAAAAAAGCCAATATCGAGACACAGCCAGAAAACCTTCACACATCCTCTCTGCAGACTCATCCAAACCGTTACTGTACTGTGTTGAAACACTTTCTGCTTTGTTGAACAGTAGCGCTGCGTCGGAGGTCCTTACGTGACTCGTGAGTCTGAGCGGTTTCTTTACATTCCTAGACATTGGAGTAAAAACGCCTGTTTTCAATCATGATGTTCTAAAAAGTCAAACTCCTCAAAAACATATTTGAATATCCTGCAGAATACCCCTCTACATGTGTATTTATACCACTATATCTACACCTCTACATTAGCCGTCTGCTAATGATGCTAACGTTAGTGGTTAGCCATCTGCTAATGACGCTAACGTTAGTGGTTAGCCATCTGCTAATGATGCTAACGTTAGTGGTTAGCCGTCTGCTAATGATGCTAACGTTAGTGGTTAGCCGTCTGCTAATGATGCTAACGTTAGTGGTTAGCCGTCTGCTAATGATGCTAACATTAGTGGTTAGCCGTCTGCTAATGATGCTAACGTTAGTGGTTAGCCGTCTGCTAATGATGCTAACGTTAGTGGTTAGCCGTCTGCTAATGATGCTAACGTTGGTGGTTAGCCGTCTGCTAATGATGCTAACGTTAGTGGTTAGCCGTCTGCTAATGATATGATGCTAACGTTAGTGGTTAGCCGTCTGCTAACGATGCTAACGTTAGTGGCCTCATCCCAGAAGCCGTCAACAAAGCTGTCTCATTAGAAAACAAATGTATTCACAAAGGGGATCTGCATTCAAAATGACTGAAAACTCCTGTGACCAATAAGTACCTATTGTTCCCCTAAACGCGTCGCCATGCATTCCTTCATCACCACAGTCCCCACAGACGGGATGTATCTCTTATTTTCCGTATGATGTGATTAATCACAGCCTATGATGTGATGGTGAACGGCCCTGAAATACATTCCAGATTGAAGTATTATCTATTTTATATCTCTCTGTCTCTGTCTCTGTCTCTCTCTGTCTCGGTCTCTTTCTCTCTGTCTGTCTCTCTTTAGTCCTGATGACTGGCAGTTCTACATCTTCTACTTTGATGCTCTCTTCCACCTCATCGATCAGTCATGGAGTTCGCCGGAGGAAGGAGAGCAGTAAGTGCACACATTGAGTGTGTGTGTTAGAGATGGGCGTGAGTAATGTTCCACATCCAGAACTCTCATGAATTCCTCTAGTAGTGCTCAAGCAATTGTTTAGGGAAATCTATTTTTAGAAGGCATCTTGAGTAACCCTTTCACTACCACACTACAGAAGGTTAACCTTTCACTACCACACTACAGAGGGTTAACCCTGTCACTACCACACTACAGAAGGTTAACCTTTTACTACCACACTACAGACGGTTAACCCTGTCACTACCACACTACAGAAGGTTAACCTTTCACTACCACACTACAGACGGTTAACCTTTCACTACCACACTACAGAAGGTTAACCTTTCACTACCACACTACAGAAGGTTAACCTTTCACTACCACACTACAGACGGTTAACCCTTTCACTACCACACTACAGACGGTTAACCTTTCACTGCCACACTACAGACGGTTAACCTTTCACTACCACACAACAGAAGGTTAACCTTTCACTACCACACTACAGACGGTTAACCCTTTCACTACCACACTACAGACGGTTAACCTTTCACTGCCACACTACAGACGGTTAACCTTTAACTACCACACTACAGAAGGTTAACCATTTCACTACCACACTACAGACGGTTAACCTTTCACTGCCACACTACAGACGGTTAACCTTTAACTACCACACTACAGAAGGTTAACCCTTTCACTACCACACTACAGAAGGTTAACCTTTCACTACCACACTACAGAATGTTAACCTTTCACTACCACACTACAGACGGTTAACCTTCTGTAGTGTGGTAGTGAAAGGGTTAACCTTCTGTAGTGTGGTAGAGTGAAAGGGTTAACCTTCTGTAGTGTGGTAGAGTGAAAGGGTTAAAACTAGGGATGGGAATCGAAAACCGGTTCCCGTTGGGAACCGGTTCCTAATTGGCCGATGCCTGGAACCGTGTGGCTCCCGTGACTTTCGATTCCCTTATCGCTGCCTACAGTTGCGCAATAATGTTAGCCGTTAGCATGTAGCCATGGCAGACTCTATTTGATTCCTTAATGGCTCAAAATTGCCTGGGTTTTGGTAATATGCTCCCGAAATGCTCCTGCTGTTTGGCTACTTCTATGTGCAGTGAAAACTACTTGAATGCTTTAGAACCTAGTCATTGATTTAGATCAGGCTGAGCTAAAATTAGCCGCGGAGCTAACGTGAGCTAACGCTATTTAATCAAGCTCACAAAGAGAGATAAACAGCTGACAGCGGATAGTACAGGTACAAATACAATAAAACAGCAGGTGGGGGCTGTTGTGTAAACCTTGTACTCTTTAGTTCACATATAATGAGAGACGGAATGTTTGTTTACAAGACTGTAAGCCAGGAAGTACAGTGGTGCAACATACAAATGTGTCCGTGTAGCAACACAAGCCAATACCTTATAGGACAGGGGCCCGGGGAGCTCTCTCTCTGTGTGTGTGTGTGTGTGTGTGTGTGTGTGTGAGAGAGAGAGTGTGTGAGTGAGAGACAGAAGTCAGAGGAATAACAACCTGTTATTCAATAGATTAAATTAGTTTAAGAATAAAAAAATAAATACATTTTAAGAGAATCTCAAATACATTATTTTATTTAAGTGTAGGCTATAGTTAATGTTTTATTTTTTACAGTTTTTGTATTTTTCTGACATGGGGGCTCAACAATAAATGACAATCAGAAATGTCAAGTTGCATGTTATTCTAACCAGCTTAGACCCCTACGCTCTGCATCTTCTGGCCGCCTCAGACCTACTCCTATCCGAGCTCCGGGAGGGTCATCAAAGAGAAGTCGCCTATTCTCAGTCCTTGCCCCACAATGGTGGAATGAACTACCCACCCCAGTTAGGACAGCCGAAACCCATCCAATCTTTCGCCGTCGACTAAAGACGCACTTCTTCAACCATTATCTGAATAAAAAAAAATATATCTAACCCTAACTAACCGTACTGTCATGCACTTGTCCTAATAAACTAACCTACACTTTAGCACTCAACACTTTGATGAACATTGTTGCTCAGCTGATAGAGTTGTGCCCTTCCTGATGGCTTGTCGTACAGAACTTGTAAGTCGCTTTGGATAAAAGCGTCAGCTAAATGACTAAATGTAGTTCTGTTGCATTTTCAATTTATTTATTTAAATTATAAATTGATCAGGTATCGATAAGGGAATCGATAAAGAATCGAATCGATAAGCAGAATCGATAATGGAATCGTATCGATAAAATCCTATCAATTCCCATCCCTAGTTAAAACACATGGCGGCAGCAATAAGCAGATGCACAGCAATAATACCTGATGCTTAATGCATATCGTCAGTCAGAATAATAATAATAATAATAATCATTGATAATAATAACTCCCTCTGCAGCTGTCCGGAGGGCCCGGTGCACCACACCGTGGGGGAGGTGGTGAGGTTCGTGCTGGACCGGGTGGAGGGGGAGGAGGGGAAGCAGGCGCGGCCGCTCAGAGGGCCCTACCTGGCTCGCCTGGAGCTGATCCACAGGCTGAGGGAGCGGGGCTGTCCTGAGGAGAGCCAGCTAGGTCTGTCTGAATATACCTGCATATAACCCATATAACTCTGTATGATGGCATGTACAATAGGGCTGGGCGATATGACGATATTATATAAATATCGGGTACAGTTCATTAACGATACACTTTTTCAACGTATCGTGGATATCGTGATGTTTTGCCCAAGAGGATTGTGTCGCGTCAATCTGTCCACACGTTACTCGTTCATATCTCAGCCCGTGCTGAGATATGCCCATTCCGCGGTCTGTTAATAAAGTTTTCAATCAGACAGATGTATGGAAAGGCTTTTATTATAACATTCGTTGTAGTAAAATCATTATGCCTCATTTAGTCATCCTGTTTAGCACTGGTCTCCTACTCGACGGCCGCGGGGAGCTAACGTTAGTAGCCTTGTTGACGTTGTTCAGCCACAGGACATTCAGGAAGTAAAAAGCTAGGAGCTTGCCGATTGGTGCTAAGAACAGCAGGGCGGGTGCAAGCGCTGTGACGTAATTGGCAGACTCGACTGTCAATCAAAATTATATGTTTCCGTCAGAATGAATGAGTGAAGACTTTGTTAAAGGGTTGCAGAATGGGTACAATACAGTACAGGAGGATGAAGACCAGAAAAAGACTTTCGACTTTTTTACATAAGGGTCCTCCATTTTCAATTCATCAAAACATTTAGAGACATACATATATACAGTAGTTTCATTAAAATGCTATTGATTGATTGATTGATTTAAAACTTTATTAACATATTGCAGAATGGGTACAGTACAGCTCAATACATACAATTGTTAAGGGGATGCAGACCAGAGAAAGACTTTAGTCTTGTTTACATCAGGGTCCCCCATTTTCAATTCATCATATTTCATATCTAAATCATATAATATCTCATTGCTAAATATATGCAATATATAATCTAATAATCTAAATCTAATATATAATATAAAAATGCTAAATGCATGGGTATTTTATTTTGTCTTTAATGTTAGCTTGCAAAATCAAATACTGTCTTGGTAAGCCTCATAATGAATTGTTTGGGGTAAAAAAGAAAAACATCGTGATGTGTATCGTGTATCGCCGAAAGGTCAGAAAATATCGTGATATCATATTTAGGCCATATCGCCCAGCCCTAATGTACAATAAGCTGTATTGTAACCGTATATATTTATTCTTACTGTATATATATATATATCTATCCACTAGGGCTGCACGATTTTGGGAAATAATCTAATTGCGATTTTTCTGACAGATATTGCGATTGCGATTATAATAATTTTTTTAACAGCCCCACAGAGGTTTATTGTAAAATGCGGCTTGCATCTGGCCTACGCGGTGGGTCTGTTCGGGACACCGAGCCTGAAAACGGGTGTTTATAGTATGTGACAGTCTGGTTGCCTTGGTAACAGGTGTTTATAGTATGTGACAGTCTGGTTGCCTTGGTAACAGGTGTTTATAGTATGTGACAGTCTGGTTGCCTTGGTAACAGGTGTTTATAGTATGTGACAGTCTGGTTGCCTTGGTAACGGGTGTTTATAGTATGTGACAGTCTGGTTGCCTTGGTAACAGGTGTTTATAGTATGTGACAGTCTGGTTGCCTTGGTAACAGGTGATCCCTTGGAGTTGATGGTGAGGTTCTTTGGGAAGTTTGGTGACAAACCCTGTTGCATCACTGACCTGAAGATATACCTGCACCTGCTCCCTGCTGACGACCACGTTCAGGTGAGACACACACACACACACACCTACACACACATACACACTCTCTCTCTTCATACACACATACTCTCTTCACACTAGGGCTGTCCCCAAAGCCTGTTTTTGGGATTCGAACATTCGCCAGTGTTTTTCAAACGGACGTTTCGAACCATCGATTTTAATCATGCAAAAAAAATTGCTCCTAAATACCTTTTCTGGTTCAGTACTGTCGACTCTTGGCGCACATTTACTTCAATAACGTTTGGATGATAATCCATTTTGTGAATCCATTTGTTGAAACAACATCTTTGTTGGCCGACGGCTCCTACTATCTTAACGTTAGTTCGAGCTAAAGGGCTGCATAGCTTAATGTACGTGCAACATAACATAGCTGTGTAACGTTAAGCAACTTGTGTTCCGCTGGGAAAGCATCAGCATCACTGCATACACTTGGTTTAATCCAAACGTCCATTCAGAAACGTTGTATTATGAAATACGACGGGTGAGTGTGAGTCACTCAACTCTCTTTTTTCATGATTGATTCATTTCCTGATATGATGGTGACCCTCATCATCGACTAGACTGTGTTGTGACCTGTGTTCACGTGTGACTTTTCTCTCTCTCTCTCTCTCTCTCTCTCTCTCTCTCTCTCTCTCTCTCTCTCTCTCTCTCTCTCCTCTCTCTCTCTCCCCCTCTCTCTCTCTGTAGTTCATCAACCGTCTGGGTGAAGCGGTCCCTTTGGCGGTGGAGGGCGAGCAGGGCCTGTGTTTCCCAGCAGACACCAGGGCTCTGCAGAGACACCTGTGTGTGTGTCAGCTGGGCCGCGCGCTGGGCCTGCACCACGCTCTGGACCGGGAGGGCAAGCTACGGCTCATCACGGAGCTCAAGGCCCACTACCACCACGGGCTGCAGTTTGGTGAGAGAGCATCTCTTTCTTACACTACATTCGTCGCGTGGGTTTCCTCCAGGGACTCTGGTCTGGTCTCTCCTCCCACACCATAAAGACATGCACGGTAGACAGGGACTCTGGTCTGGTCTCCTCCCACACCATGAAGACATGCAGGCAGGGACTCTGGTCTGGTCTCCCCCCACACCATGAAGACATGCAGGCAGGGACTCTGGTCTGGTCTCCCCCCACACCATGAAGACATGCACGGTAGACAGGGACTCTGGTCTGGTCTCCCCCCACACCATGAAGACATGCAGGCAGGGACTCTGGTCTGGTCTCCCCCCACACCATGAAGACATGCATGGTAGACAGGGACTCTGGTCTGGTCTCCCCCCACACCATGAAGACATGCATGGTAGACAGGGACTCTGGTCTGGTCTCCCCCCACACCATGAAGACATGCATGGTAGACAGGGACTCTGGTCTGGTCTCCCCCCACACCATGAAGACATGCATGGTAGACAGGGACTCTGGTCTGGTCTCCCCCCACACCATAAAGACATGCATGGTAGACAGGGACTCTGGTCTGGTCTCCCCCCACACCATAAAGACATGCATGGTAGGCAGGGACTCTGGTCTGGTCTCCTCCCACACCATAAAGACATGCATGGTAGGCAGGGACTCTGGTCTGGTCTCCCCCCACACCATAAAGACATCATGGTAGGCAGGGACTCTGGTCTGGTCTCCCCCCACACCATAAAGACATGCATGGTAGGCAGGGACTCTGGTCTGGTCTCTCCCCCCACACCATAAAGACATGCATGGTAGGCAGGGACTCTGGTCTGGTCTCTCCCCACACCATGAAGATCTGTCTGTGTGTCTGTGTTCCAACAGGGAGGAACTGATCTGTGTGTCTGTGTTCCAACAGGAAGGAACTGATCTGTCTGTGTGTCTGTGTTCCAACAGGCAAGGAACTGATCTGTGTGTCTGTGTTCCAACAGGAAGGAACTGATCTGTGTGTCTGTGTTCCAACAGGAAGGAACTGATCTGTGTGTCTGTGTTCCAACAGGAAGGAACTGATCAGTGTGTCTGTGTTCCAACAGGAAGGAACTGATCTGTGTGTCTGTGTTCCAACAGGGAGGAACTGATCTGTGTGTCTGTGTTCCAACAGGGAGGAACTGATCTGTGTGTCTGTGTTCCAACAGGGGAGGAACTGATCAGTGTGTCTGTGTTCCAACAGGGAAGGAACTGATCTGTGTGTCTGTGTTCCAACAGGGAGGAACTGATCTGTGTGTCTGTGTTCCAACAGGGAGGAACTGATCTGTGTGTCTGTGTTCCAACAGGAAGGAACTGATCTGTGTGTCTGTGTTCCAACAGGGAAGGAACTGATCTGTGTGTCTGTGTTCCAACAGGAAGGAACTGATCTGTGTGTCTGTGTTCCAACAGGAAGGAACTGATCTGTGTGTCTGTGTTCCAACAGGAAGGAACTGATCTGTGTGTCTGTGTTCCAACAGGAAGGAACTGATCTGTGTGTCTGTGTTCCAACAGGGAAGGAACTGATCTGTGTGTCTGTGTTCCAACAGGAAGGAACTGATCTGTGTGTCTGTGTTCCAACAGGAAGGAACTGATCTGTGTGTCTGTGTTCCAACAGGAAGGAACTGATCTGTGTGTCTGTGTTCCAACAGGAAGGAACTGATCTGTGTGTCTGTGTTCCAACAGGGAAGGAACTGATCTGTGTGTCTGTGTTCCAACAGGGGAGGAACTGATCAGTGTGTCTGTGTTCCAACAGGAAGGAACTGATCTGTGTGTGTGTCTGTGTTCCAACAGGGGAGGAACTGATCAGTGTGTCTGTGTTCCAACAGGAAGGAACTGATCTGTCTGTGTGTCTGTGTTCCAACAGGCAAGGAACTGATCTGTGTGTGTGTCTGTGTTCCAACAGGGGAGGAACTGATCAGTGTGTCTGTGTTCCAACAGGGGAGGAACTGATCAGTGTGTCTGTGTTCCAACAGGAAGGAACTGATCTGTCTGTGTGTCTGTGTTCCAACAGGCAAGGAACTGATCTGTGTGTGTGTCTGTGTTCCAACAGGGGAGGAACTGATCAGTGTGTCTGTGTTCCAACAGGGAAGGAACTGATCTGTGTGTCTGTGTTCCAACAGGGGAGGAACTGATCAGTGTGTCTGTGTTCCAACAGGAGAGGAACTGATCTGTGTGTCTGTGTTCCAACAGGAAGGAACTGATCTGTGTGTCTGTGTTCCAACAGGAAGGAACTGATCTGTGTGTCTGTGTTCCAACAGGGAGGAACTGATCTGTGTGTCTGTGTTCCAACAGGAAGGAACTGATCTGTGTGTCTGTGTTCCAACAGGAAGGAACTGATCTGTGTGTCTGTGTTCCAACAGGGAAGGAACTGATCTGTGTGTCTGTGTTCCAACAGGGAAGGAACTGATCAGTGTGTCTGTGTTCCAACAGGAGAGGAACTGATTTGTGTGTCTGTGTTCCAACAGGGAGGAACTGATTTGTGTGTCTGTGTTCCAACAGGGAAGGAACTGATTTGTGTGTCTGTGTTCCAACAGGGAAGGAACTGATCTGTGTGTCTGTGTTCCAACAGGAAAAGACTGTCTGAAGACGGAGCTGCAGTTCTCTGATATGTACTGTCTCATGGCGGCTCAGGTCTACGTTGACTTATGGACAGAAACCGGTGAGTATCTCTCTCTCCCTCTCCGTCTCTTGTCTCTCTCTTTCTGTATCTCTCAATTCAATTCAAGTGGCTTTATTGGCATGACGCAACTTGTACATGTTGCCAAAGCAAATGATTAATAACATAAGCATGGATTACAAAACACATATTAATGTCATACAGGCCATGTGAGCGGATCGGAGCGTGAGCGGCGCGGGGAGCGGAGCGGGCGGTTTTGACGTGAGCGAGGAGTGGGTTTTAAAATGGGTCGGCGCGACGTCCGGAGCGAGAGTTCTCCTCCGCTCCAATCCACTCCGGGACGCTCACACAGTGGTTTAACACTGATGTAATAATATACATGTAGTACAATGCCAAAGCAACAGATGGCGATGTACAAACATGAAGGCCATTTTCAACCAATGAGAATTGAGAAGGGTGAACCTGTGATATCCTGTTCAGGCTTCACTCCTCCTCCTTCACTCACTCCTGTTAGAAAAGTATCGACGCCATTGTTGTTGTCGTTAGCTTACATGCTAACGTTAATGGCAGCGACCATAGCATTGTGGCTTGGCTAACTATCATCGCTTAACACTTTGGTTGCCTAAGGTTAAATTAATGATATACCATAGATTGCCAGCGCTATTTGTCTATGGAGAAAGTCCCCTTCTTTGCAGGGCTATAACTTTTTAAATTATATTGCTACATTGCCATTATTAGGGCCCATTCAAAGTCCTATATGTATTGTTCATTGTGTAGCAACGTTAAACTTTTTCATTCACATATTCATAGTAAAGTATGGTCTAATGTATAAGTATGTTTTCATCTCTTTCTGCAACTTTCTCCAGAACGTGATATATAGCCCCAAATGCATTATATTGATGATGAAATACAGTTTGATGGCAATCAGCGTGATATAAAAAATTCCAACTAGACGTACTTCTAGAAGTTACTACACGTCATCTGATGTTGACCGGATGGGCGAGGGGGCGTTTATAATTCCGTGGGCAGCGTTATACCAATCATCTAATGTGGGTCAAATGTTGATAATATCAGTTATTATCGAAGACGGTAACGTTACACGCTGAAACTCACCCCAGTCTCCGCGCGCCGTTGGGCGATCATCGTCGAGTAGAAATTTTATCATTATGGGATATATTATTACCCGGTCCATCTCCAGCTTGTATAATGGTATATACGTCCAAATCATGTTGTTTATCGAGTTATTGGCAATCGATCGCTATGTAGAGTGACGAGCTAGAGTCACGGGACATGTACCGAGTGGCCGGAAGCAATACGGACGTCTAGCAAAACCTCTAGTGCGCTTCCTGTTAAGCGCTTGCGCCGATCGGCCACCAGATGGCGCTCCTGAACCGCCAGAGAGCTCAGTGGGTCCTGCTGGTGGATCTCAGGCCAGCGGAGGGACATTATGAATCCGATCGCAGATTTTTGAAATATTGATATAAAGACGACGTACAGCGTCCCCCGGCAACTTTAGCATGGCCAGCAAAGACGTCTAAAGACGGCTCCCGGCACCCAAAGTGTTAATAGAGCTAGTGAATGGATAAACAACGTTATTTAACATTGCAGAATGGGTACAATTACAATGCTGCTCAATACAAACAATTGTTAAGGGGCCCAGGGGGTGTAGACTGTTGTAGTTTGAGCTAATTTACACCATGCTCCAAAAAATAAATAAAAAAAAGCCGAGCGATCTGGCGCGGGGAGCGGGGAGCGCTCGATTCAAGGTGAGCGGTGAGGGAGCGGAGAGCGACTTGGGGGCGGGGTCAACATGAGCGATTAGCGGAGCGGACCAAGCTTTAAAGAGCGAAGAGCGGATTTCTCGGCCGCGCCGATCCGCTCACGTGGCCTGATGTCATAGTACATACAAAAATTATCATCATAAAATAGAACATAAAATATTACGGCATAAACATGTCGGGTGACTGTCACTCACTGTCCCTCAGTTTGTGGCAGGCAGCAACATAGGCTGCTGCTAGCTCACAGCATGTTGAGTCCTCCCCTAGTAGGACTGGTAGTTTTCCTGTATCTGGTAGTGCAAGAAAACCTTTTGTTATTAGTTCAATTTTCTTTTAAATGCGTTTCTCTAATATTTTTTTTCACACCGAGGATGCAATGACAGCACAGCCTTTGCTCTGCAGGAAGCCAGGTTTTCCTGTGCCTCCCCTTTTCAACAGCGAGTGTGTGTGTGGTTGTGTTGCAGGGGATGACAGCATGGTGTGGCAGAGTCTGGGGGTCCTCCACGAGGGTCTGTCTCAGAGTCCCTCCAACGCCCAGTTCAAGCTGCTGCTGCTGCTGCTCTACTGTCGGCTGGGAGCCTTCGAGCCCGTGGTGGACCTGTACACCAGTCTGGACGCCAAGCACGTGCAGCACGACACCATCGGGTCAGTACACCAGTTCAAACCCCCAAGCACGTCGTCCAGCACGACCCCATCCTGACCTGACTCCTAGAACCCACCTCACCCCTGCCCACTTTGACAACCTAGGATGGCTTAGAGTAGGCGACAGAGTACAGCTAACTTGCAATGGGCCTGGTCTACAAGATACACTACACCACTAAGGTACCCATGTACATGTCGAAATACTTCCCAAAGGTCAGTGAATACCACGACCACAACACCAGAGGGAGCTCCACAAATCATGTTAAACCCAGATTCGGCTCAAACAAGGGACTAAACACGTTTCGCAATTATGCCACATCAATGTGGAACGCCCTGCCCAAAGCTGTAAAGGAATGTGAATCCCTACCCACATTCAAAACCGCTCTCAAAGAGCACCTACGGGAGGCTGCAATTAGAAACTGGCCACCGTAAATGTCCAATGTGAAATATGAACTGTGTGTGTCTAGAGAGAGAGAGATTACATGAGAGAGAGAGATAAATTACATGCTATACTATGTTATTTGATACTATCTTGTAGAGCTGCCGCGGTATTGATGTTTTCCTTACCGCACACATTTGCAATATATTTCCTACCGCCGCGGTATTACCGCACACACACAAAAAAAAAAAAAGTTTGAATGCATTTTTTTTGTAGTCTACTCTTTATATAGCATATAGCCTGCCTCTAGTCTAAATGTCTATCTTTAGAGGATGACTTTGCAGCATGAATATTGTTTGGGATTCGGCATGCACGCATTCGTTATTAAAAGTGAAACACTGATTCGAAGTCTCCCCTCGGTGTCGCGCCCGCCGGTTACCCCCCCGACCCTTTCTTCTTCTTATTATTATAACGTTACTACTTATGATTACAAAGGCATTCGATTTGTGGCATTAACGTTAGTATAGTTACACGTTCGTATTTACTGGACCACATAGCAAGGCAAGCGTTACTCAATTAATATCTAAGTTCCTTTCTTTGCTCAGAGCGTGCCGAGTTGTACCCATTCTGCGGTCTGTTAATAAAGTTTTCAATCAGACAAGTGTATAGAACGAAGGGCTTTTATTATAACATTTCGTTGCAGTAAAATCATTATGCCTCGTTCCCTGAGGAGCGACGGTACGTCGGTAATACACTCCGGTCTCCGGTGGGAGCTAACGTATATTAGCCGTGTTGTGACTGAGCTCTGATCAATGGCTGAGATTCAGGAAGTAAAAGCACTGCAAGACGATCCAACGTGTGAAGCGTCTCTCTTCTGACCAATCAGTGGTCTGCAATGTTTCATGTGACTTTTCTGGTACCCAATAGGGTCGCTTGGAATCTCGACAGAGAAGTAGGGTATATCTGCAGAGCCGCAAGCCCAACGAGAGCGTAATAATAATAATAATATAATAAAAAACAGCGGTGATGCCGGTATTCAGCCCAACGCTGCGGTGGGCATGATGTAACAGCGATACCGCGGTAATACCGATACCGCGGCAGCTCTACTATCTTGTCTAGCACAGTCTCTGGAGCGTAACAGTAAGAAGCATTTTGTATGAAAGTATTCTGTACTTCTGTATGACAACTATTAAAGAAACTTGAACTAAAGAAACTTGAGAGAGAGAGAATATCACTGTCAACCTGCTGCAAATATCATTGCGCAAGCTCCCATGCACGCGCCCGTATTCCGATCCGTGCAATAATGTTCACGGGGGTATGTCTCGTCATGCGAAACAAGTTCCCAATGCATTGTCACGTGGGATTATGCCCCCCCCCCCCCCCCCCCCCATGAGGGAGGGGGGAGCGGGGGAGGGGGGGACTATCGTTCTCGGGGACGGAACGGACCAACCGTTCCTAATGAGAAAACACCCCCTTAGACAGGAACTCTGGTTTCCTCTCACACCATAAAGACTCTCTCTCTCTCTCTCTCTCTCTCTCTCTCTCTCTGTCTCTCTGTCTCTCTGTCTCTCTGTCTCTCTCCCCCTCTCTCTCTCTGCAGGTATCTGTTGACTCGTTATGCTGAGTCTCTGGGTCAGTTTGCTGCTGCCTCCCAGTCCTGTAACTTCTCCCTCAGGTTTTTCCACTCCAACCAGAAAGATGTAAGTCTAGCACAGTCTACCAGCATAGATGTCCCTAGAATCAGATACCAAGAACATGCAAATGGACCATATTAAAAAAGTGTGTAAATGTGTATTCTACGTTCTTATGGAATGAATGAGATAATAATCATTAAAAAAAAAAGATTTGTAATTAATTTTGAGTTAATATTCATAATGTGTAATTAATTAACGCGATAAACTGACAGCCCTAGTTTAATTATATTGTTTATACTATTTATTTTTTCTCATATTTTTATATTCAGATGTATATAAATTAGGGATGTCCGATATTATCGGCCTACCGATATTATCGGCCGATATCGGCATTAAAATGTGATATCAAAAAATATCGGTATCGGTTTTAAATTTAAAAAAAAAAATGTTTTAACATTTCTATAACCTTTATTTACCCAGGCAAGCAAGTAAGAACAAATTCTGATTTTATTTATTGTCAAAAGTATGCATAATGTTGTGTTAATTCCACAACAAGAGATATGTAATGTTAATTACCTGAAATTATTCCATTTTTTTGGGGGGGGGGAAACCCTGCATATATCGGTATCGGTTGATATCGGTATCGGAAATTAAGAGTTGGACAATATCGGTATATCGGTATCGGTAAAAAAGCCAATATCGAGCATCCCTAATTATAATGTATATTTATGTCTTTCTACTATTACCCTGCCCATACCTGTACCCATCCCCCCCCCCCCCCCCATTCTGCTATGATGCCCAAATTTCCCCAAGGGGATCAATAAAGGAATATAAATTAGATATGAATATAAAAATATGAGAAAAATAAACGGTGTAAACAAGGTGCAGATGAGGGCCTTTGTGTGTTATATTATACATTACAATAAATATAGGCAATAAAGAATATGAATCTGAATATATACTATGAGAGTAAGAGTAAAAGTAAACAACAGAAATCTTTGCTCGGACGCATCCGGGACGGAGAGGATTTTTTTTTCACAGGAAATGTCAATTGGACGACTGTCAGTGCGCGCATATATTGCTGTCAAATGGTTAATGTCTCGTGCTGACTAAGTTCACTGAAGTCTAAACGTAGCGTGATTTGCCAAATCCAATGACTATCTCCGCCTCCCAACGCAGCAATACGCTCATCCAGCATCAAGTTACTTCCTACCCACCTCTCCTCCGGTACAGTACTGCAGCTACATGCTAGCTAACCTAGCTCATGTTAGCGTCGTCACTGAACCACCTCGCGTACACAATTAATGACATGTTGCGGAAAGCCATATCGGTGACAATGTTTAGCTTTTAGTGCCAAATGATAAGAGTCTGAGGCGGAGTCTCAAAAGAGAATGTTGAATATTTATTGTGCAAAAATCACAACATCCTCTCCAACGGAGCCTTGTAGCCGAGTAGGGTATATCTGCAGAGCCACTTGGTAACGAGTGCAACACCGTGTAATGTCCGTGTGGATCGTTGGAGTAGGGTATATCTGCAGTGCTGCAGCCCCGTATAGATTTGTATTAGTATCATAATCAATCACCTGTTGTTGAATAAATACCATTACTTTCTAGTTATTACTTAAAACAGTATATATAAAACAGTAGCTGTATAAAAAAATAAACAAAAAAAAAGTATAATTTATATAATTTAATAAAAAAAAAATCTATGCACTGGTATTTTTGGGACGGTTACATTCACTTTGGGATGGTTAAAATTGTATTTCGGGACGGTTTTGGGACGGTGGTGAAAAAAGTTAGTCTGGAGCCCTGCTGACTATAAGCCGCAGCAGCTAAATTGAATGATGTGTACATATATAAGCCGCACTGGACTATAAGCTGCATGTGTTTTAATGTTTAATTACCATATGTAAGGAGTGGAGCCTGCGGCTTAATTTGACTCAACACGGGAAACCTCACCCGGCCCGGACACGGAAAGGATTGACAGATTGATTGCTCTTTCTCGATTCTGTGAGTGGTGGTGCATGGCCGTTCTTATATTGAGCTTTAAGTTCCCACCTCTACAGAGAATGACTCCCATTGGGACACAATACTGTCGGACAAATAACAAGAATTAACTCATTTGTATTAAGTTTAGCAAATAAGGGAACAGATAAATAACATTTCAATGCAGTAAAAAAAGCAATATTTCGATTTTCGGGTTTTGTCCACATATAAGCCGCACCGTTATATAAGCCGCAGGGTCGAAAAATGGGGGGAAAAGCCGCGGCTTATAGTCCGAAAAGTACGGTAGTTGTTTTGTCTTTAAACCTCATTCATGTTGACTTGTCTCTTCTGTCTTCTTGTCCTAATTCTTATTTCTCTCCACATGTTCCTGCTTTGTCCTCCCTGTGTGACTTCTCTCCCTCCTCCTCTCTCCCTCCTCCCTGTCCCTCCTCCCTCTCCCTCCTCCCTGTCCCTCCTCTCTCTCCCTCCTCCTCTCTCCCTCCTCCCTGTCCCTCCTCCCTCTCCCTCCTCCCTGTCCCTCCTCCCTCTCCCTCCTCCCTGTCCCTCCTCCCTCTCCCTCCTCCCTCTCCCTCCTCCCTGTCCCTCCTCCCCCTCCCTCCTCCCTGTCCCTCCTCCCTCTCCCTCCTCCCTCTCCCTCCTCCCTCTCCCTCCTCCTCTGTCCCTCCTCCCTCTCCCTCCTCCCTCTCCCTCCTCCCTGTCCCTCCTCCCTCTCCCTCCTCCCTGTCCCTCCTCCCTCTCCCTCCTCCTCTGTCCCTCCTCCCTCTCCCTCCTCCCTCTCCCTCCTCCTCTGTCCCTCCTCCCTCTCCCTCCTCCCTGTCCCTCCTCCCTCTCCCTCCTCCTCTGTCCCTCCTCCCTCTCCCTCCTCCCTCTCCCTCCTCCTCTGTCCCTCCTCCCTCTCCCTCCTCTCTGTCCCTCCTCCCTCTCCCTCCCTCCTCCTCTGTCCCTCCTCCTCTGTCCCTCCTCCCTCTCCCTCCTCCTCTGTCCCTCCTCCCTCTCCCTCCTCTCTGTCCCTCCTCCCTCTCCCTCCTCCTCTGTCCCTCCTCCCTCTCCCTCCTCTGTCCCTCCTCTCCTTCCTCCTCTCCTTCCTCCCTCTCCTTCCTCCCTCTCCCTCCTCCCTCTCTCTCCTCCTCTGTCCCTCCTCTCTGTCCCTCCTCTCTCCCTCCTCCTCTGTCCCTCCTCCTTCTCCCTCCTCCTCCCTCTCCCTCCTCCCTCTCCCTCCTCCTCTGTCCCTCCTCTCTGTCCCTCCTCCTCTCTCCCTCCCTCTCCTTCCTCCCTCTCCCTCCTCCCTCTCCCTCCTCCTCTGTCCCTCCTCTCTGTCCCTCTCCCTCCCTCTCCTTCCTCCCTCTCCCTCCTCCCTCTCCCTCCTCCCTCTCCCTCCTCTCTGTCCCTCCTCTCTGTCCCTCCTCCCTCTCCCTCCTCTCTGTCCCTCCTCCCTCTCCCTCCTCCTCTCTCCCTCCTCCTCTGTCCCTCCTCTCTGTCCCTCCTCTCTGTCCCTCCTCCTCTGTCCCTCCTCTCTGTCCCTCCTCTCTGTCCCTCCTCTCTCTCCCTCCTCTCTCTCCCTCCTCTCTCTCCCTCCTCCTCTGTCCCTCCTCTCTGTCCCTCCTCTCTGTCCCTCCTCCCTCTCCCTCCTCCTCTCTCCCTCCTCTGTCCCTCCTCTCTGTCCCTCCTCCCTCTCCCTCCTCCTCTGTCCCTCCTCCCTCTCCCTCCTCCTCTGTCCCTCCTCTCTGTCCCTCCTCTCTGTCCCTCCTCCCTCTCCCTCCTCCTCTCTCCCTCCTCCTCTGTCCCTCCTCCCTCTCCCTCCTCCTCTGTCCCTCCTCTCTGTCCCTCCTCTCTGTCCCTCCTCCCTCTCCCTCCTCCTCTCTCCCTCCTCCTCTGTCCCTCCTCCCTCTCCCTCCTCCTCTCTGTCCCTCCTCCTCTGTCCCTCCTCTCTGTCCCTCCTCCCTCTCCCTCCTCCTCTGTCCCTCCTCCCTCTCCCTCCTCCTCTGTCCCTCCTCCCTCTCCCTCCTCCTCTGTCCCTCCTCCCTCTCCCTCCTCCTCTGTCCCTCCTCCTCTGTCCCTCCTCCCTCTCCCTCCTCCTCTGTCCCTCCTCCCTCTCCCTCCTCCTCTGTCCCTCCTCTCTGTCCCTCCTCTCTGTCCCTCCTCCCTCTCCCTCCTCTGTCCCTCCTCTCCTTCCTCCCTCCTCCCTCTCCCTCCTCCCTCTCCCTCCTCTCTGTCCCTCCTCCCTCTCCCTCCTCTCTCCCTCCTCCCTCTCCCTCCTCCTCTGTCCCTCTCCCTCCTCTCTCCCTCCTCCCTCTCCCTCCCTCTCCCTCCTCCCTCTCCCTCCTCTCCTCTCCCTCCTCCTCTGTCCCTCTCCCTCCCTCTCCCTCCTCCCTCTCCCTCCCTCTCCCTCCTCCCTCTCCCTCCTCTCTCCCTCCTCCCTCTCCCTCCCTCTCCCTCCTCCCTCTCCCTCCTCTCCTCTCCCTCCTCCTCTGTCCCTCTCCCTCCCTCTCCCTCCTCCCTCTCCCTCCCTCTCCCTCCTCCCTCTCCCTCCTCTCCTCTCCCTCCTCCCCCTCCCTCCTCTCCTCTCCCTCCTCCCCCCTCCCTCCTCTCCTCTCCCTCCCCCCTGTCCCTCCAGACCTCAGAGTACATCATCCAGGCCTACAAGTACGGAGCGTTTGAGAAGATCCCAGAGTTCATTGCTCTCAGGAGCAGGTTGAACCAGTCGCTGCACTTTGCTCAGGTCCGCACTGAGAGGATGCTGCTGGACCTGTTCCTGGAGGCGGACATGTGAGTTATTATATATAACTATAATATAACTATAATATATATAACATATATACACTGAGAGGATGCTGCTGGACCTGTTCCTGGAGGCCGACCTGTGAGTTATTATATATAACTATAATATAACTATAATATATATAACATATATACACTGAGAGGATGCTGCTGGACCTGTTCCTGGAGGCGGACATGTGAGTTATATATATATATAACTATAATATATATAACATATAACATATATACACTGAGAGGATGCTGCTGGACCTGTTCCTGGAGGCGGACATGTGAGTTATTATATATATATAACTATAATATATATAACATATAACATAACATATATACACTGAGAGGATGCTGCTGGACCTGTTCCTGGAGGCGGACATGTGAGTTATTATATATATATAACTATAATATATATAACATATAACATATATACACTGAGAGGATGCTGCTGGACCTGTTCCTGGAGGCGGACATGTGAGTTATTATATATAACTATAATATAACATATAACATAACATATATACACTGAGAGGATGCTGCTGGACCTGTTCCTGGAGGCGGACATGTGAGTTATTATATATAACTATAATATAACATATAACATAACATATATACACTGAGAGGATGCTGCTGGACCTGTTCCTGGAGGCGGACCTGTGAGTCATTATATATATAACTATAATATATATAACATATAACATAACATATATACACTGAGAGGATGCTGCTGGACCTGTTCCTGGAGGCGGACATGTGAGTTATTATATATATATAACTATAATATATATAACATATAACATAACATATATACACTGAGAGGATGCTGCTGGACCTGTTCCTGGAGGCGGACCTGTGAGTTATTATATATAACTATAATATAACATATAACATAACATATATACACTGAGAGGATGCTGCTGGACCTGTTCCTGGAGGCCGACATGTGAGTTATTATATATAACTATAATATATATAACATATATACACTGAGAGGATGCTGCTGGACCTGTTCCTGGAGGCGGACATGTGAGTTATATATATATATATATAACTATAATATATATAACATAACATATATACACTGAGAGGATGCTGCTGGACCTGTTCCTGGAGGCCGACATGTGAGTTATTATATATATAACTATAATATATATAACATATATACACTGAGAGGATGCTGCTGGACCTGTTCCTGGAGGCCGATATGTGAGTTATTATATATAACTATAATATATATAACATATAACATAACATATATACACTGAGAGGATGCTGCTGGACCTGTTCCTGGAGGCCGATATGTGAGTTATTATATATAACTATAATATATATAACATATAACATAACATATATACACTGAGAGGATGCTGCTGGACCTGTTCCTGGAGGCGGACATGTGAGTTATTATATATATATAACTATAATATATATAACATATAACATAACATATATACACTGAGAGGATGCTGCTGGACCTGTTCCTGGAGGCCGATATGTGAGTTATTATATATAACTATAATATATATAACATATAACATAACATATATACACTGAGAGGATGCTGCTGGACCTGTTCCTGGAGGCGGACATGTGAGTTATTATATAACTATAATATATATAACATATAACATAACATATATACACTGAGAGGATGCTGCTGGACCTGTTCCTGGAGGCCGATATGTGAGTTATTATAACATATATATATATATATATATATAACTATAACATATATAACTATAACATTACAATACACTGAGAGGATGCTCCTGGACCTGTTCCTGGAGGCGGACATGTGAGTTTATATATATAACATATATATTATATAACATATATATATAACTATAATATTACAATACACTGAGAGGATGCTCCTGGACCTGTTCCTGGAGGCGGACATGTGAGTTTATATATAACATATATATTATATAACATATATATAACAATAACATATATATAACATATATATTATATAACATATAACATATATATATAACATATAACATATATATAACATATATATATATATATATATAACATAACATATATATATAACATATAACATATATATATAACATATATATATAACATATACTGTAACATATATATATATATATATATATATATAACAATAACATAACAATACACTGAGAGGCAGACATGTGAGTGAAGAGACGTCAAGAGGAAATATATTACAATCAAATATATTACAATGAAATATATAACAATGAAATATATTACAATCAAATATATAACAATGAAATATATTACAATCAAATATATAACCATGAAATATATTACAATGAAATATATTACAATCAAATATATAACAATGAAATATATTACAATCAAATATATTATAATGAAATATATAACCATGAAATATATTACAATCAAATATATAACCATGAAATATATTACAATCAAATATATAACCATGAAATATATTACAATCAAATATATTACAATAAAATTAGGGCTGTCAGTTTATCACATTAATTAGATTAATGAATTATACAGCAAATTATCGCGTTATGAAAATTAAGTCTAAACATTTATAAAAAAATTAAAATAAAAAGATTAATAAATGGAAGATGATTAAACGGAAGGTTTTGTAGATGCAGTACTGAATTCTGCCATCCGGACACATGCCATTTGAAATATGATTATAGAATATCAGGCCTAAAATGGTTATGCGATTAAAATGCGATTAATTACCGGTAGATTAATTAATTACAAATCCTGTAATTAATTAGATACATTTTTTTAATCGCCTGACAGCACTAAATAAAATATATTACAATACAATATATAACAATACAATATATAACAATAAAATATATAACAATACAATATATAACAATATAAATGATTGTGACTGTGTATTTGTCAGTGTGCTGAGCCTGGAGGAGAGTGTGAAGGCCATGGGCGTGTGTCCAGAAGAGGACGACATTCCCTGGGACACCATGAGGGACAACAGAGACCTGACCGTCTGCACCAGCTGGGACCCCAAGGACAGGTACAAACTAAGGCTGTCGCTGTTAACGCCACGATTCTTTTTTTAACGCACGATTAACGTTTTAGAAGAAAAATGTAAAAAATATATACCGGTATATATGTAAGGGATAATGTATAGCTACGAGGTCATTGTCGCAAAATAATTGACCGACACGGAGTTTAAAATACCGAGCCGCTTCGGCGAGGTGTTTTAAACGTCAGTGAAGGTCAATTATTTTGCGACAATGACCGAGTATAGCTATACATTATCCCGCTTATTACATGGCTAACTTACTAACAATATACCTAATTCATTTTACATCGACTCGCAACACTGGTTCTGGCTGCGTTCTGGCTCCGCTCGTCGCTCCGCCCCCTGTCATCGCCGGCAGCAGAACACCGGCAGTGTCTAATTGCACTGAAACAGTGTGTGTCAGTGGGCTTGATTGCGAACAGCTGCGCACTGCGGTCATTATTGTCCCACAGCGGTCATTATTGAAAAATAATGACCGCTGTCGGGAGGCTATTGACCAATCACAAGCAAGCATTTCGGCGAATGTGAAAACGCCATGTAATAAAAAAATTTACTAGACTCCACTCAGGTGTATTATTGATACTCTCATTGATACTATGTTTGTTTCTGACTCAAAGTGAGAGAGAGAGAGAGAGAGAGCGCTCAGCCCTTGTGTGGGTGAATGTAACAAGTTCCTAACATTTTCTTTCCCCTATTATTTCATGCACACTTTATTCATTGTTTTAAAAAAAAATTAAGTTATTTTGTGCATCACTCTGTTTTGAATTTGATGCAAATTTGCAATGCATGAGGCTCATCCTTTTGTGTTAAATGGCTGCATAAAGCAAGCATTTGTTGACTCGCATGTTGATAAGAGTACCGGTATTAAAACTTGAAAAAGATCCGTTTAAGGTAGATTAAAAAAAGATAAATAAATAAGAAATGCGATTAATTTGCGATTAATCGTGAGTTACCTATGGACAATCATGCGATTAATCAGATTAAATATTTTAATCAATTGACAGCACTAGTACAAACTCAACACGGCTTCTATATGTGACCAGACACAGACACAGGGGAGCTGCCTGGGCCCGCTCTTATATTCCATTTTCACAAATGATATGCCACTTGCTATTAGAGATGTATCCGTGACCATGTACGACGTACACGGATGACTCTACCCTTTACTACGCAGCTCCCACTTGTACAGCGCTCAAACAGGTTTTGACAAGGGAGCTTAACAACATATACAATTGGATCAAAGTAGTGATGCACGATATATCGGCCGCCGATATAATATCGGCCGATATGGCAGTTTTTTTTACACATCGGTATCGGTCCGATATCAAGATAGGGCCGATATGAACAGATATATAAAAAAAATTGTTTACTATACTTTTTTTTGCCTAATAGTTTCAAAATATCAGTAATTTCTGAAAATAAGTTACAAAAGTACCAAAAAAAAGCGTTTTGGAAAATAGCTCTTTATTTGATTATCATAAAAAAGTGTTTTCTATGCAGAGATATCGACATCGGTAAATATCGGTATCGGCCAGAACAGCAATATTAATATCGGTTATCGGTATCGGCCACAATTTTCACATCGGTGCATCACTAGATCAAAGCTAACACACTGGAGCTGAATCCATCTAAAACCGTTGCCATGCTATTGGGCTCCAAGCTTCGACTAGCCCAAGATCCTCAGCTTAATTTAATCATAGAGGGACAACCCATTCAACAATTGAAGAAGACTTAAGCTGTTGGGACTATGGCTTGATGGCACACTGTCCTGGTCTGACCATATAAATAGCAGTGTCTGTAGAACGGGTGCATCAGTCGCTGCAGCAAGGAGATGTGCTCCTTGTCTTCCATCAGTGTTGTTGAATCAAATGGTTTGCTCCTTGATTCTCTGTCACCTGGACTATTGTTCAGGGGTGTTGTCATCTGCTTCAAAAGGCCTTGTCAGGAAGTTACAGATGACACAAAACAAGGGAGCCAGACTGGTATTAGGGTTGCTCATCAAGGGCTAATGTGGCTAAAATGCACGAGGAACTAAAATGGGTAAAAATGAGTGTGGAAACTACAAGTTTGCTTGTATTCTTTCACAAGGTAATTCATACTCGGGACACCTGAATTTATCTTTAGGAATATCAGCTACAGTGCAGAGACACACACACGCACGCATGCTACCAGAGCGGCCAGCAGAGGGCAGATGACTCTACCCCTACCTAGAACCAATAGCCTGAAAAACACTGTCAATTACAGGGCTGTGAGGTCGTGGAATAACCTTCCAAGTAACTTTGGTTCCATCAGTGGAAAGGCATGTTTTAAGAAACAACTCAGAATCTTACCTACATTCTTTAGTTTAGTCTTTGAATAAAAAAAAAAAAATCGATGACCAATGAAATTGATTTTTTATCTTTTTGCTATTAGGATTATGGATCGCTTGATTATGTATGTGTTATGTTTGTGTATGTCTGTCTTGGACCCCAGGAAGACTAGCTCGACGTCAAGGCGTCCAGCTAATGGGGATCCTTTTAATAAACTATAATAAACTGCTATGCACTCGAGTCTGAGGGGAGAACTCAAATTAAAAGTTCTTAGTGTACGCACTACCAGGAGAAGACACTGCATTTCAATATGTGGAGTGAAACTGTGCAATTTAACTAATTAATCTCACAATTTTCTGTAATTAATCTAGATTAAAAATAGCATTTTTCTACTCAAGACCGAAGCTTGTAACAGATATTTACTTGAGTAAAATCATGGAATTAATGTAAAATCAACACAAAGAAAGTATATTTAGATTCAAAGACTATTTCAATAGCTTTCTTTGAATACAGTTTCTCTCCTGTGAAATACAAATGTTCAACAAAACCATCAACATTGACTCAGCTAGACCGCTTTCTTATAGTATATTGGAACATTTTTCACTCCATAGGTTAATCTAGATTAATTATTTTTAACGCTTTAAATAATTTTAATTAATCTCCACAGAGTTAAAGCATTCATTTTGACAGCCCCTAATTTATTTGCATGTTCAAAATAAAGATTTCAATTAATCAATCAAAGTGTGTAGCGCTCCAGTTCAACACTGTGTGACGACCAGCCTCCCTGACCCAGAGCTGCTCCCTGACGCCCCCTGCAGGTGTCTGACGGAGGAGCACAGGCGCAGGTCTCTGGAGGAGGAGTCGGTGTGGCTGCGGATTCGCTCCCTGACGCTCCGCCTCCTGGCCTGCATAGCCTTGCTGGGCCACGCCCCCTCGCAGGGCCACGCCCCCTCGCAGCAGAACGGCCTGGCGGACTCTAAGAGCTCCACCCTCGGCAGCCTGCTGTCAGAACTGCACCTGACGCTGCAGACCGCTGCCCAGCTGGAGGAGAGACGCACACAGGTGAGACACACACACACACACACACACACACACACAGGTGAGACACACACACACACAGGTGAGACACACACACACACACACACACACACACACACACAGGTGAGACACACACACACACAGGTGAGACACACACACACACACACACACACACACAGGTGAGACACACACACACACACACACACACACACACACACAGGTGAGACACACACACACACAGGTGAGACACACACACACACACACACACACACAGGTGAGACACACACACACACACACACAGGTGAGACACACGTTCCTGTACCCCCCCCCCCCCCCCCCGGACCTGTTGTAATTATTATTATTATTATTGTTGTTGTTCCCGCAGTACCCCTTCCTGCCCCCTCCACCCGCCTGGCCCCCGGCCTGTTGTAATAATTATTATTATTGTTGTTGTTCTCCCTGCAGTACCCCTTCCTGGGCCCCCCCTCCACCCGCCTGGCCCCAGGCCTGTTGTAATAATTATTATTATTGTTGTTGTTGTTCCCGCAGTACCCGTTCCTGGGCCCCCCCTCCCCCCCCCCCGCCTGGCCCCGGGCCTGTTGTAATTATTATTATTATTGTTGTTGTTCCTCCTGCAGTACCCCTTCCTGGGCCCCCCCTCCACCCGCCTGGCCCCAGGCCTGTTGTAATTATTATTATTATTATTGTTGTTGTTCCTCCTGCAGTACCCCTTCCTGGGCCCCCCCTCCACCCGCCTGGCCCCAGGCCTGTTGTAATTATTATTATTATTATTGTTGTTGTTCCTCCTGCAGTACCCCTTCCTGGGCCCCCCCTCCACCCGCCTGGCCCCAGGCCTGTCCAGCGGCAGCTGCCAGTGTCAAGCCGCCGCGCTGCAGATGTCTCTCCATCTACAGGAGCTGGAGGTCGCTGGGCTCGGTGAGAGAGAGAGACGGTGTCGGGCGTCGTGGGGCCTGTGAAGACGAGTGACATTCTGTTATTTTATTCTTTTATAAATATGCTCTTGGACCGAACCTGAGGCTCAACTTGAGGCTGCAGCACGGTCCAGTAATAAAATAGATTCCTCAAGCAGCCTGTATGGTGCTCTCTCCGTGGTGCTGAAACCTTCACCTGTACGTGCACTATGGTGCTCTCTCCGTGGTGCTGAACCCTTCACCTGTACGTGCACTATGGTGCTCTCTCCGTGGTGCTGAAACCTTCACCTGTACGTGCACTATGGTGCTCTCTCCGTGGTGCTGAAACCTTCACCTGTACGTGCACTATGGTGCTCTCTCCGTGGTGCTGACACCTTCACCTGTACGTGCACTATGGTGCTCTCTCCGTGGTGCTGAAACCTTCACCTGTACGTGCACTATGGTGCCCTCTCCGTGGTGCTGAAACCTTCACCTGTACGTGCACTATGGTGCTCTCTCCGTGGTGCTGAAACCTTCACCTGTACGTGCACTATGGTGCCCTCTCCGTGGTGCTGAAACCTTCACCTGTACGTGCACTATGGTGCTCTCTCCGTGGTGCTGAAACCTTCACCTGTACGTGCACTATGGTGCCCTCTCCGTGGTGCTGAAACCTTCACCTGTACGTGCACTATGGTGCCCTCTCCGTGGTGCTGAAACCTTCACCTGTACGTGCACTATGGTGCCCTCTCCGTGGTGCTGAAACCTTCACCTGTACGTGCACTATGGTGCTCTCTCCGTGGTGCTGAAACCTTCACCTGTACGTGCACTATGGTGCTCTCTCCGTGGTGCTGACACCTTCACCTGTACGTGCACTATGGTGCTCTCTCCGTGGTGCTGACACCTTCACCTGTACGTGCACTATGGTGCTCTCTCCGTGGTGCTGAAACCTTCACCTGTACGACGTGCACTATGGTGCTCTCTCCGTGGTGCTGACACCTTCACCTGTACGTGCACTATGGTGCTCTCTCCGTGGTGCTGACACCTTCAGGGGCGCGTGGTGTTCGGACTGTACGCTGAGAAATAGGCGTGGCATATTGGCACGTGGACGTTTTAAGTGCACACGACATCTTAGAGTGGCTTCGCTACAGCGCGGTCATTTTGAACAGAGTGTGGAATTTCAGATCAATAGTGCATCGCTTCTCAATCGAGCACAGCACAGATATATAGCCCTATATATTTAACATTGCAACAAAGGGAAAAAAAGTTGTAGAATACATGTGTATTTAAGAACTGAGAAATTACTAGAACACTAGGAACGTTAAAGTGCAGAGACTTTAGAGCGGCTTCGCACGTCGTTTTAGCTGCTTCTTAATAAAAAGCGGCATGTTTTTCTTTATAAAGAGAAGCCCTTCTGCTTTGTCGCAGCTCAGTCTGTTTCCCTTCTCATCTATAACATGAGACGACGCAGCACTGATGACCAGACACTCGCCGTCCGCGCCGGTGCATGATGGGGCTGCGTGCCATCTGTGCCAGTACAGGGACACGGCCCTTCTCCGCTGCGGGTCACCAGCTGCCTCTCTGCACTATGCGCTTCGTCTCTAGCGGATGCCTCGGATGCGCTAATTTCTCGAGTCAATTGTTCAAACGGAGAGAGAAGTGTGAGGACGTTGCGGGGAGGTCGGTCGTAATCTGCGGAGTATGCAGCGAGTGTGCGCTTCTTGCGGAAACTTTTCATCAATGGCCTATGTTCCGAAAAGGGATAAAAGGCCTAAGTAAGTGAGTGCGCTTCTGTTCTATAATAATAATAATAATAATAATCTTTATTTTTATAGCACCTTTCAAACATAGAATGCAGCTCAAAGTGCTTAACGGAGCAAAAAAAATATTAAAACACAAAATTTGACAATAAAGCAAAAGAATTTAACGAAAAGAAAAGCAGGAGTTTAAAACCACAAAGAAAGTTGCAAAACATGATTAGGAAAATGTAATAGCTAAAAAGCATAAATAACGACAGGGATTTTTAAATCAGCTAAAAGCAAGAGTATAAAAATAGGTTGGAAGGCTTCCAACATATAAAACATACTGTTCCAGCGCATGGACCAGATTGATGCGACACAAATTGATGG
Organism: Notolepis coatsorum; assembly: GCF_963971535.1. NCBI lineage: Eukaryota > Metazoa > Chordata > Actinopteri > Aulopiformes > Paralepididae > Notolepis > Notolepis coatsorum. The sequence continues at coordinate 4,238,016 of NC_140175.1, read as the reverse complement.
ATAATTAATTATCGGCCACTGTGCCGTCGGTAAATTCTTATCTTATCGGCCGATAAGCCGATTGCAGTCAACAAGGCAAATATCGTCCGATACCGATACTCGACCGATACATCGATGCACCCCTACTGTATGCTCTGTCTATATAAATCTAAGATATTATTATTATTATTATTATTATTATTATTATTATTATTATTATTATGTATCCTACAGAGTTATGTTGTGTTTATATGATAATGGTATTCATGTCTTTATTTACTTTCAGATGGCTCATCGGAGCTTCAAACCCAGATCTGTAACAGTTTCAAATCATTAGTAGTACAGCTTCTAGGTAAGTCTGACCGTTCAGCTCCTGATGTTATCATGTGACACTGTTGGAGCCTCTATTCTGAGCTGTTTCTATTCTGAGCTGTTTCTATTCTGAGCTGTTTCTATTCTGACCCGTTTCTCTCTCCTCTCATTGTGTTTCCAGATATATTGAATAAGAGCAAAGGAGATCTATTGGAAATGAAAGACAACAGATTAAAAACCCAGCCCTCCCTTTTAGAAAACCTAGTGTTCTTTGTTGAGGTGAGTTTATTCTGTGTCTTGATGTGATGTTCAGTCGTACCTGAAGTGAGGGGTCATGATGTTCAGTCTGAGGTCATGATGCTGAGGTACCTGAGGTCAGGTCATGATGCTGAGGTCAGAGGTCATGCTGCTGCTGTGAGCTAACGTCTCCTCTCGTCCCCCAGGCCGTGTGTGTGGTCTCCTGGGTGGCCAGTTACTGCGCCAGTGTCCTGCGACCGCTCAAAAATAGTCTACAGAAGAAGAAGAAGAAGAAAAAGGACACCAACACAGCTCTGGTACTCATCCCCTTCTATCACCCCCTTCTCTCCTCTCCTTCTCTCATGATTCTTGTGGTCACATGGGGATATTACATTAATGCTGTATATATATATCCACATCTGTCTGTACATACCTAAATCAAATCAAATTTATTTATAAGGCCCGACAACACACGTTAATGTCCCCATGGGCCGTACAAGTCTTCTTTAAAGAAGTCAAGAAGAAAACATAACAATAAGTCAAGAACAGAACAAGAACACCATCAAGTCCAACAAATTTAAAATAAATGCAAAATAAATGAATAAATGCAACACTCCCAGACATACCCCACGCGAAGGTAAGGAAAAACTCACTAAAACCTAACAATAGGGAAAAATGCTCCACAGGCAGTGTGGAGGAGAGAAACCTTAGAAGGGCCATTCAAGGGGGGATCTCCCTTCTTAGATGTCGGTGATAGTAGTGTTGCAGACTAACAGTTGGTAAGCATGCACTCAAGTGTGTAGTGAAACACAGATGAGTGCATGCAATAGCAACTGAACATTTTGAAAGATTAAAGATAGAGCTGATAGCGATAGAAACTGAACATTTTGAAAGATTGAAGATAGAGCTGATAGCGAATCTATTTGAGGCACAGGGGCGGCGCAAAGAGGGTCGCGTCCTCCCCGTCTTAATCACGGGACATTCAACACTCCGGTCATTGCTCTGTAGATAAAATCTGTAGATACTATATCTATATATACATATCCCTTACCAGTTATGCTGCTGGCCAGTATGACTTACGACCATAGTGTCTTTATACCTGTATCTAGAGCCATATGTAATCCACGTTCACGGACGGAATCGCGGAATTGACCAATAAAAATGGAATCAACTGTAAAATGTGGAATATTGCAGAATTTGCCCTAATCTGGACTGAAATTCCGTGTTCGGGAGAAGATGGAGCGTTTGGTGCAAAGCGAACATGACCGGAGACGCTACAGCGTGTTACACACAACACACAGCAATGTCCAAGCGTCTGGCTGCTTCGATGTTAATTAATTAACGTTGTCAAAAAAGCTAAGAAATTCTGCACTAAGCCCTGAATTCAGAGCAGAGCAGTATCCTAATGACTTATGCCTCAGGCGATGAGGTGTTTTGCAAATTCTGTCAACATACCGTGGACTGGACCCGCAAAAACACGTGCGAAGATCACTTAGCCTACAAAAGCCATGTTAGGAACAAAAGAAAAACACTGTGTCCCAAAACACAAAACCTGCCGCGCGGAGGTCCCCGCGACACACACCTAGAAAGAAAAAAAGGAAGAGAGAGGGAGGAAGGGAGGGGCCCCCCCCCCCACAAGCTGCGCGCGCAGCACACCGAGAGGCAGAGAAAAAAAAACGGCCTGTCTTTTTCTTTTCTCTCTCTCTCTCTCTCTCTCTCTCTCGCTCTCTCTCGCTCTCTCTCTCTCACCCCTCCCACCCCCTCCCTCTCTCTCTCTCTCTCTCTCTCTCTCTCTCTCTCTCTCTATCTCTCTATCTCTCTCTGTCTACCAGTCGCAGACTGTGTGGACTGACTGTCACTCAAAGTGCTTATGGGCGGAGCCAGGCCATAACAGCCTGAAATCCTGAGGCTGAAAAATGATGGTTTTGAGTACTTGATTAGAAATATAAAACAATGAATTTTTTTGAAAAAAAACGTACAGATGTCTTCAATAGACTCACAGGAATTGTGTAAAGTTGCCCAAATAGTGCTAGGAATAGCAGTACATGTCCCCTTTAAATAGCTATGTAACGTTACAGTACATCGGACTATAGATGGAAATGATAGCTTCTTGCTAAATCTGGTGCACCCATCTATTTGTTTAATGCAAATGATTGTCAGTACACACACTGTCCTTTATAAACTAAAGGTGCATAAATTATGCATTACTATATTTCATCACAATAGAATAGATATAGCTAGGCTACTGATATTGTGATAATGTCAGTAGTAGCTAGCTGTATATTTACACTATAAATATGTTTTTTTTTGGGGGAATTTTTATTTTGTCACAATATTATTTGAAAAATATTGTGTAAAATTGAACTGTATTTCTGACTTAAAAACATTACTGTTATATCTTATTAAATTGTGGACATTTATTCATTCCCACTCCCACTCTCCTGCTTTCTCTCTCCTGCTCTCTCTCCCTCTCTCTCCCCTGCTCTCCCCCTCTCTCTCCCTCTCTCCCCCTCTCTCTCTCCCCCTCTCTCCCTTTCTCTCCCCCTCTCTCCCCCCCTGCTCTCCCTCTCTCTCTCCCCCTCTCTCTCTCCCCCTCTCTCTCTCCCCCTCTCCCCCTCTCTCCCCCTCTCTCTCCCCTGCAGCCGGCAGTGGTGTGTGGGTTCCAGGAGTTGATGTGCAGCTTGCAGGAGCTGCTCACTGAGGCTCTGGATCATATCAACCAGCAGGAGACTAACATCACAGCCCTCCAGCTGGCCAGCCTCACTCTGGAGGGAAACACAGAGGTCAATACAACTACTATACTATACTATAGCACTATACTCTCTAGCACTATACTCTATACAGTCTATATAACTACCTACACTATACTATAGTCTAGGGCTGTCCCCGACTAAGGATTTGGATGGTCGAGTATGATTGGCCAAAATTTGCCGTTAGTCGACTATTGGTCAAAAAATAAAAATAAAAAGAGTATATTATTATTATTATTATTATTATTATTATTATTATTATTATTATTATTATTTTTTTTTGTATCATTCCATTTGGGCTGTGGGGGGTGCTTAATGTCTGAAGGAGTTGACTGAAGGCTTCTTGTTCTCTGCAAAAGCATGCAATTGGTCCACTGATGGATACATCTTGATATTTGTCTAGTCTAGTGTGTTCATCAGATGGGTGAAATCCTCTTTCAGTGCCTCTGTGCCTGTTTCCGTAGGCAGTTAGCCTCTGGTATGCGTGCCATTAGCGTTAGCCACGCTTCTAGACCGCTTTTCTTTTGGAAAGAATGATAAAATAAAATTTAAAATTTAAAAAATTAATATTTGTTTTACTATTCGACTAAGAGGTTGGCCAGTCGACTACGGCTCCTTTCGACCGATTAGTCGACTAATAGGGGTCAGCCCTACTATAGTCTACCATATAACTACCTACATTATACTATAGTCTATACAGTCTTTATACCTGTATCACTCTGTACATACATCTGATTAGCACTATTACTCAGTAGTCCTAGTTTATATATTCTATACCCAGTTTAATCACCTGTACGTTGTATATCACTGTTGCACTTTACTGTTACATTTGTACTCTGGTTGGATGCCAAGCATATTTTTGTTGTACTGTACTCGTGCTGTATGGTGACAATACATTTTAATCAGATTTTTTTTATATAATAATAATAATAAGATAAGATATTCCTTTATTGATCTCCTTGGGGAAATTCAGGCGTCATAGCAGCATATAGGGGAGGGGGAGGGGAGGTACAGGTATGGGCAGGGTAATGGTAGAAATACATAAATATAGGCAATAAATCTGATCTGAATATAAAAATGAGAAAAACAAATGTTCACTTTTTTTAATGGTTCACTTTTTTATTTATATATATATATAAAGTGTCTCCACTTAATTGAGTGTGTTGATGGTTGTTGACGGTAACATAACCATTCAAATAGTGACAAAGGGAAAAAAGAAAAGGAAAAACATAAAAAAAAATAAACATAAATAAATGTGTATACGTTTTGTACATAAAAATATGAAACGTTTGTAACCTTTGCTAAATGATGTACTGAATTATGTTTCTTTTTTGTATTTATTTTTTTGTGCGTAAATAATGTACTGTAAAAAGGCTAGGTAAGCCTCGGCTTCAGCCTACACGTTTTCGTTTTTTCCCCCTTTTTTTTTAAAGGGGAACTATTTTACTATTTCTTTCACTATTTGGGCACTTTTACACAATTCCTGTGAGTCTATGGAACACCTCTGTAATATATATATTTTTTTTATTCATTGTTTTGTATTTCTAATCAAGTCCTCAAAAACAGCATTTTTCTACCTCAAGATCTCGAGCTGTTTTGAGCCTGGGCTCCTAAACCACTGCGCAGCGTCGTCGTCGCCTGAACATTAACATGCAGCAGTGTCTCTCTGACATCACATATAGGGCACATGTTCAGATGACTCAGTTCAGTGAGGGTGAATATTGTGAGAGGAGAATTGGAAGAATGCGCCAATATGAGAATTTTGAGACATAGATCATATTAATATAAGTTCACATAGCTAGGAAACAATGCTAAACACTCAAAAAGGCCATTTATAAGATAGTTCCCCTTTAAATGTTCTATTACTATTAGTGCTGTCAACCGATTAAAATATTTAACTCGATTAATCGCATTATTGTCCATAGTTAACTCGCGGTTAATCGCAAATTAATCGTTTTTTTCCGTTTTTTTCTTTTTCTTTTTTTTTACCTTAAACAGATCTTTTTCGAGTTCCAAGTTTTAATACTCTTATCAACATCAGTCAACAAATGCTTGCTTTATGCAGCCATTTAACACAAAAGGATGACCCTCATGCAAATTTGCATCAAATTCAAAACAGTGATGCACAAAATAACTTAAAAGAAAATAATAATTTAAAACAATGAATAAAGTGTGCATGAAATAATAGGGGAAAGAAAATGTTAGGAACTTGTTACATTCACCCACACAAGGGCTGAGTATTCACCCCCCCCCCCCCTCTCACACACACACTCTCCCAGCTCTCTTTCTCTCTTGCCCCTTCATCTCTCTCACCCCCCTCTCTCTATATATATCTCACACACACACACCTCAGAAACAAACATAGTATCAATGAGAGCATCAACAATACACCCGAGTGAAGTCTAGTAAAAAAAATAGTGGCGTTAATAGAATCGGGCGATAACGCGTTAATACCGCGTTAACTTTGACAGCCTTAATTACTATGCTTTGTAAACGAACAGCTAAATAAACCCATTGATTGCTTGTTGTGTCTGCAGGAGGAGGAGGGCTTCACCCGGGCGGCGCTGGACAGGGTGCACAGCAGCTACCTGCGCTCGCTGCAGGAGGTGGGCGAGCTGCTGAGGAAGAGAGCCGACACTCTGAAGAGCCTCAAGATCTGAAGCCTCGCCCCCAAACACCCCCCCACCGCCCTCCTGTAACCCCACCTACTGCTCCTCTTAGACCCCCCCCCCGCCCTCCTGTAACCCCACCTACTGCTCCTCTTAGACCCCCCCCCCGCCCTCCTGTAACCCCACCTACTGCTCCTCTTAGACCCCCCCCCCGCCCTCCTGTAACCCCACCTACCAGCCCCTGCTGCGTCTATTCGAATAGCAACCGTCTTGTGCGTTTTGCGAATCTGATTGGCCACTGACGTTTCTGGGCATGTGACATGTGCGCCCAATCGCGTGACGCGCCCATTTCCGCCTCGACCAGCAGCAAACTACCTAACGCCTAGTTTATCACCGGTTAAGCTTATTGATTGATTGATTGAAAACTTTATTAACAGATTGCAGAATGGGTACAATACAGTACAGCTCAATACACACAATTGTTAAGGGGATGCAGACCAGAGAAAGACTTTCGTCTTGTTTACATCAGGGTCCCCCATTGTAGGCGACTCTTTCGAAGTTGGTTAAGGTTAGAGTTTGGAATCAGGGCAGGCGTTCTATCGCCCTGCTCTAAGACAAACTCTAACCTTAACCAACTTCGAAAGAGGGCCTAAGCTTAACCGGCGAAAGAACTTGCCGTCACACGATTGGTGCACATGTCACATGACCAGAAACGTCAGTGGCCAATCAGATTAGCAAAACGCACAAAACGGTTGGTATTCGAATATAGGCGCCCCCGCTCCTCTGAGACCCCCCCCACCCTCCTGTACCCCCACCTACTGCTCCTCACAAGGCCTACTGCCCCTCTTACACCCCCTCCCACCCTCCCCCCCCCCCCCACGGCCTCTTTTTTTCTCTCCCTCTTAACCCACCCCTTTTCTCGATCCTCCAATCGCAAATTGGGAGGATGTAGAAAAGAGGGCGGGGTTTGAGATGGGTCCACTCCCCACAAACGCACACAAACACACACACACACACACACAGCCTTTTAGTCTGGATGTTCTCTTCCTGTGTGCGCCCTCTCCTCTCCCTCCAACACACACACACACACACACACAAGACTCTTGCACACACACACACGCACACACACACACGAGTTACTCATGAATTTATACAATAACATTATAAGTGACAAGATGCTCCTTTAAAAGATAGTAGCGCAGAATAGGTAGGAACATGAATTAAGCAATTTTAAACAAAACTACTCTAATAAATTATTGTACATAGTCGGCAGAATAAAGTACATGACCACGGCTCCTTGACTGAGTGACCATATTAAGGACTATAAGCCACTATTATCCCTCTGATAGTTGCCTCTTTGTTTAGCTTCTGCCGCCCCCCCCCTCGCCTTCCCAGCCAGTTCCCCCCCCCGAGGAACTCCGGATGAGCCAGACAAACCGATTTTAGTCGCTTTTCTGAAAAGGAGTGTTCTCTCTTTTCATTTGAGTACGCCCGCCTTTCCCACCTGCACCTGGAGCTTGCCCCGCCAGAGAGCGCAGGCCCCGCCCCGCCCGCCTCGCCCCAGACCCACCGCGTCAGTTCTGAGTCTACAGACTGGTCCAGCTCACGGAGACATGGGCGTCCCGACGAGGGGCGAGCGACAGAGGGCTCTTGGACTGAACCTTGTTTTAGTTTTTAGTTTTTTTTTTTTTTTTTTTTTTTTCTATAATCCGTCTTTGTTTTATCTCTTTGCTTCGCGTGCCGGTTGTGGAACTGAACGAGAGACACCTCCTCTGTAGCCGCGGTGTTATAAAGAGCATTGAGGAGCTCCATCATGGCAATCTGACGCTCTCTTTGAAGACATTTGAAGTTTCACTTGAAGAGAGAGAGAGAGAGAGAGAGAGAGAGAGAGAGAGAGAGAGAGAGAGAGAGAGAGAGTCATGAATAGACCCGAAGAGGGAGGAATAGACCTAGTCATGTGACGTTAACCCTTTCACTGCGACAATACACAGAATGTTAACCATTTCACTGCCACACAACAGCCGGTTAACCCTTTCACTGCCACACTACAGAAGGTGAACGTCGGTAGTGTGATAGTAAAAAGGGTTAACCTTCTGTAGTGTGTTAGTGAAAGGGTTAAGACTCGTTGTGTAAAGTAGGAGTACTACTGGGTTCATAAGGTTCCACAGAATGTTCAGGTATCCCAGCGTCGGAGCTCGTCTTTGCTCATCACGGGTACTGTAGTAGTGGTTACCATGGAAACCGGTAAATATCATGATCTAAAGAAGAAGCATAAGAATGAAATAATATACACCTCCCATCAAGTTGGTTAAGTTGTATCGGCACAGTGGGGGAACCAGGATCAGATGGTAGAAAGTGTTTTCCCCCAAAAGTCAGACTGAAATCAAAGCTCATTCGCATCGTCGGTCTGGAGGGTCAGTTTCATAACTTAAAGTCATCGATTCAATATTCTTGCTCAGAAATGCACTGCTAGAACAAAGACCTCAGCCTTTGGGGAAGGGCGGGGGGGGGGGTTATCCGCTTTATGGCATCAATAGAATAATTATGCAACCCGATATATAATTTAGCCCATCAACTGTGAAGTACATAGCGAATCAAATGGTGTTGTTGTGTCAACGCTCCCCGTCACACCCAGAGAAACACTCAGATTAACACCAGACGGCCGTCGGCAGGAACTATAAAAAGCAAAGACAACAAAGTGTCCCTGTTTCAGACGAGCAGAACGGCGATCAAATAGCATTCGGTTTTGAACATGAATTTAAAAAAAACCTAATGTGTCAGAACATCACAGATGTTTATTACCTGAGAGAGAGGCTTCAGAACATCACAGGTGGATCTCTGTTTATTACCTGAGAGAGAGGCTTCAGAACATCACAGGTGGATCTCTGTTTATTACCTGAGAGAGAGGCTTCAGAACATCACAGGTGGATCTCTGTTTATTACCTGAGAGAGAGGAGCTTCAGAACATCACAGGTGGATCTCTGTTTATTACCTGAGAGAGAGGCTTCAGAACATCACAGGTGGATCTCTGTTTATTACCTGAGAGAGAGGCTTCAGAACATCACAGGTGGATCTCTGTTTATTACCTGAGAGAGAGGCTTCAGAACATCACAGATGGATCTCTGTTTATTACCTGAGAGAGAGGCTTCAGAACATCACGGGTGGATCTCTGTTTATTACCTGAGAGAGAGGCTTCAGAACATCACAGGTGGATCTCTGTTTATTACCTGAGAGAGAGGCTTCAGAACATCACAGGTGGATCTCTCTTCTCTTCCCCTGCTAACAGCTGCTGCCCACAGAGGCGTGTTCCACCAGCGAGGAAACGTCGCACCCCTCCACTTGTGAATAATAAAACGCTTGAGGCGACCTCAGTGAACGTGCTCAGTGGGAGGACACGAGTTGGAACGTGTCGATACAACTGAGAGATCTGCCCCCCCCCCCCCTCCTCCTCCCGCGCCGAGACCTCCGTCGTAGACCCCGGTTCACGGACCAGACCACTTTCTCCCTCGTCTTCTCGATCCTCTTATTGAGTTTGGACACTTGTATCCCAAACACACCTGCCTCTGTGAAGGCTTTCCCAACCCAACGGAACGTAAGAGACTGAATCGACCGTAGCCGCGGCCTGCAAGGTCTCCGTGGACCTGTGAGGACTTCATGATGTATCGTCTACGACCTGCGCTGCTCTGAGAACTGTTTGCACCGCAGGTCGTTGTGTTATGCAAGCGAGGGAAGGAGAAATGATTAGCAATCTTGATTCCCCTTCCTGCCCCCCCCCCCCCCCCCTTACATACTGTATGTATACACGCACACACACCCCTCTAAAAACAACTAAATGTTTTGACCTATCTCAAACCCCCGCCATCTTTTCGGGATCCTCCGATCGCAACTGTTGCTTCACGTAACGAAGCAACAGTTGCGATTGGAGGATCCAGAAAAGAGGGCGGGGTTTGAGATGGGTTGGTTTGCCTTTTTGAAGCCACAAGCCCCAACTGCCTGTAATGGAGCTCTAGAGAGAGGACGTTTGTGATCGGAGAAGAGTGTCATCTCACCTTTTCCCTCTTTTGTTAGAAAATGGAAAACAAAAACACTGGAATGTCAAAGGAGTTTTTTTTTTTCTTTTTTTTTTTAAATAAAAAGTAAATATAAAAGTGTTTTCTCATGTTTCGTTTTCTACCTTTTTAAAGAGTATCGACTAACATAATCATCCATTATAGCAAGTAACATACCATACCACACTTTACCATTATGACACTTTACCATACCACTTTTCACACTTTATGATTTGCTAAATTAATCTTCAACAAAAGATTCTGCTTGCATTTTTATCTTTATTTTTGGATGTCAAATGAAGTTCACCCTGTAATGACTTCATTACAGCTCAGTGAAGCTGCCAGGAATAAAATTTTCATTTTGACTTTTATTCAGATAACTATGTTATTACATAGTCTTTTCACTCAACCAAATATATACAGTATATATATATAATTTATATATATATATGTATGCAAAGATAAATGTAATAATACAAGGATTCAACGTCCCCGAAGACATCACTTGTGGCCATATTCAAATCAATTTACTCTCAATATGTACAGTGATACAGGTATGGTAGAAAGTCATCCTGGCCAGGTACAGATATAGATATATAAATTATTATATAAAGGTATGTACAAACGGATGTATTAAGAATAAATATATATACAGCATTATTGTACATACTATGATGCAGATTTGTATGTATATTGAGACACAGTATATATAACATGCAGACGCAGTAAATATAAATATACAAATGTATATATATAGTATATACAGCACTATTGTACAGACAGTTATATGGGTAGACTAGTATAAGATAAGTAAATTATGATTACATTGTAGGGCAGTTGTAGACTGAATGCAGCATTGAGTATAGGTTCAGTGTTTCCCATTAATTATTTATTTTTATTAAAAAAAACAATAATTATATAAAGTTTGCCAATAGGGATATATCAGTAGTATTGGCAGTGGTAGTAGTCGTAATAGTAATCCAGTATATTTTAAAATTTTCTAAAAAATAAACCAGTTCAACACAGGTAACCACTTTTGCTTCATTTCTTTGATGGCTCAAATGGTTGCTCTAGTCTAGTCTATTTAGTGTTTTGAGCACAAAGTTCATCATAGATCTAGCCTCTTTATTTTGCTCTCAAAGTGCACCAGATTGATGCATTTAACTTTAAAATGTACACCAAAAAAACGGGGGGGCATGCCCCCGGACCCCCCTAGAGGGGCCGAGGTTCACCCACCACAGTCTCACGAAATCCTGTGGGAAACACTGGGTAACAGAGCCTATAGGCAATGGAGTTCAGAGTTCATAGTATGGGGGGGGGGGCGTCATTGTGGTACAGAGTTCAGGGCTGCTCTCGTCTCAGCATGAAGCCTAATGTCAAAACACTTGAGGACCACGTTAACCCCACTCATCTATTTTTATTTTTTTTCTCCGCCTGATTTTTCTATTTTCCTCCCCATCCCAATTTAGTCGCTATGCCAATTCCCCCCCTCCCCTATCTGGTTGTTGTGCGCATGTTCCTCCTACTGGTCGGTACAGGGGAACCCTGAAGTCATCCGCACGCTTCCTCCGACACATGTGGAGACAGCCAGTGGCTCTTTTTTTCACCTGGCAGCAAGGACTCTCATTGGTGAAGCGTAACGCGTGGGAGGTCACGCTGCCTTCACCATTTCCTGCCTTTCGCTGAGCAGGCGCCCAGACCTGACCTGTGGGCGTCGCTGTCCACAACGCCAGATTGCCACCCACGACTTCCCTCCCGCTAACTCAGCCAAGCGAGTTAGTATGACGACCGGCCCAACCCGCAGGGCAATGCTGACTCCGGGAGTCGAGACTGCAGCCTCTTGCATTGGTGACAAGCGCAATCTCCGCTACGCCATACGACCACCCCTACCCCACTGTCATCTCTAAGCAACAATCTTGTTGGTTGTCAACACAAGTGTTTTGAGGTCTCATAATGATGATTGGTTGATTTTATTTGACAATATATTAAAAAAAGAAACATGTGACAAGCACAGTCTGGAATACTGCCAAGGATGGACACAAAACAGCTCAGAGCTTATTTCCATTGTGGTCCTTGTAGGGGGGGGGGGGGGGGGGGGGCGGACGAAGTGTTCAGACATGCATCATACAGACACGTAAAGACACATGACATCACATAGCCATAATAACATAGACACAAAAACATGTAAAAGTGGTGTAACATCATTACTTTAACCTATACCGTTGCACAGGTAAGATGTGACATTACTTTAACCTATACAGTTGCACAGGTAAGATGTGACATTACTTTAACCTATACAGTTGCACAGGTAAGATGTGACATTACTTTAACCTATACAGTTGCACAGGTAAGCCAACACAGCCTGTACACTACAGTGTCAAATATAGTTTGAGAGTAATATGTGTGATGCAGACCAGAGAAAGACGTTTGTCTTGTTTACATCAGGGTCCCCCATTTTCAATTCATAATTCATTGTCCTGCTGAGAGATGTGTGTGGTGTTTGATTAGACAAATAGTCCAATATGGTAACTGTACCTGAGGGGTTACAAAACCCTGACTGTATTAAAGATTGTGATAGATTAAACCACTGCTAGTTATGTACTTTAATTACTGGCCAGACAGTACATCAAATATAGATGGTGAACACCCACAAGAACACGGCATTGACAAAGAAATAGTATTTGAGGGTAATTTATTATTATTAGGCAACGTTAGGTTACAGAATGAGAATTAGGGTCGCGCTTGTATGGCGAAGAATATACGTAAAGTCAGTCAATAGCATGAGTCACTAAGAATAGCAGGAATCCTACGATGGGTCTAAGTTGACACCACCTGTCGTATAGTAGCAACTATATAGGGCAACACTGGTACCGACTGGAGACAATGGGTTCCCTCCGGGGGTGTAAGGCCTGGAGGGTAGAGGAATGTTCGGGTACTCCGTCTGATTCAATGAGGAATAAAGAGACTCCAGGTACAGGAGTCGGTCCTTGTAAATCCCTTGATCAGCAGCAAAGTAATAATTGTAATCCAGATGCTCGACAGCATTGATGACAGCTAGCCAGCCTCCGTCCACGAGGCCGGCCCGAGTTGTAATCCTCACGAGGTTGAATCCCAAACGATAGTGGAAATCAACGATGCTCTTCTCCGGGTACCACGTTCCAAATCAATATAATCCAACCAGTAATGGTTCTGCAATCGCCGACGCCGATTCTCCTGTGTACATGTCCAACGGTTCTCCGCCTAGGACTCCTCGGGTGTGGGCGACGTATTTAGGCCACACACCCTGGTTAAGTACACTAGCTAAAGACACGACGAACCGCTGGGTAATGCTACACACGAAAGAACTGTGGCCGCACGATATACAATAAATGAACGACTATTTACTTCACATTAGATTAAGTCGAACTCAACGTTACTTCATTAAACTCTGACACTTTCTATTCGCACGCGGTTCTCAATGCTCTGTTAGACGCAAGGTTGCTCACTTCACTGCACGTTGACTCGTGGTGAAGGTGGGTAAGGTACTGAACGTGCTCAAATTGAACTAAGCACGGTGTGCGCACCTTGCGCTGTATTTATACTTAAGTGAATATCTAGTCCCAACCTCAGTCCTTGTCTGGTATCACTACGCTGACTCCGGGCATGTTCCGACATGCCTGCACTTGTCTTTGAACTTGCCGTTGGGGGCTTGCGCGCTGGCGCCTGGGGGCGCTGTCCAATAGGAGAGCGAATATTACTCTGGTTTGAACGCAAGTAAAGGGATATTCCGTGTATATATATAAATAATATACAAAGTATATCAAACAATAAAGGTAGATTCTCAGTTTAATCTGGCCCTTCACAACAGTAACTATTTTTTATATTCAGTGTTAAGATTTCCCCAAGGAGATCAATAAAGGAATATCTTATCTTACACTACTGTATACATTTAGACACTGGTGGTAGGACGTTCATCCTAAGTATAATTATTATTATTAATACTACCAAACACAAAAAACACAACTTGTTAAGCCAAATGCGTTGTTTTACATGCAAAGTAAAGTGTTAAAAAACGTAAACATGTACAGTTAGCTAAGGGTTAAACTCACTCATCCTCAAAAGAGTTTACCCACTTTAGACACTAACACACTTTATATTTATTGGCATCATTGCACCTCACCACCACAAGGTGGCACCACAAGCTAAGCTATACCTCACCATTCTACACTGTACTGTATAGTAGCTGACTGTACAGAAGTATTACATACTGTATATATGTATATTGAAAATGTTTGCTTTGTTTACACTTGTTTACGTACTTGACTTTCTATTTTATACTTATTGTAGAGGAGCCAAAGCTATATATTTAGGTTATTGTATTATATGAATGTTTATATGTTTATTTTTTAAAACCTTACATTGAAACGGCATTAGGAATATTGATTGGATTTAGATAAAGTCATTGAACCGTCTTAGGGCCGTCGACTGGGGACGTTTTATGAGTTGTCAGCTCATTTCTGTCATTCATTTCTATGCTACAAACGCGACAGGCGCGCTCCTTTTCCCAGCGCCGCGCCTCGCGTTTTAGCGCTCTCGGCGGCTAGCGTTTTTGGGCGGAGCGCCGCTCATCAAGGTAACTTTTTTCGACTGACCAATCAACATCGAGCAAGTGGCGGAGCCGCGGCAGTTGCGAGACTCAGGAAAACGCTCTGAGCTTTTTTTTTTTGCTTTTCAAATCGGTCCGTCTTGGAAAAAACGTCCCTGGTCGACACAAAGCCTAATTTGTCATAATAGACCATTCTAGAACATTTGTGATGTCACAGTATGATGTCATCATAATCAAACATTCTAGAACATTTGTGATGTCACAGTATGATGTCATCATAATCAAACATTCTAGAAAATGTGTGATGTCACAGTATGAAATGTCATCATAATCAAACATTCTAGATCATTGTGATGTCACAGTATGATGTCATAATAGCACATTCTAGAACATTTGTGATGTCACGGTATGATGTCATAACCAAACATTCTAGAACATTTGTGTATCTATATATATTATACTATTTGACACCATCTTGTTATTTCATCTAGCACACTCTCGGGAGCAAAACAGAAAGAAGCATTTCATGCTAAAGTATTCTGTATTTCAGTATTTGACAACTTTGAAACTTGAACTTGAAACTCAAGGCGATGCCCGCTTTTATTTTGAAAGCCTCGTGCCGGATGTGACGCTGGGTTCCAGCAGAGGAGACACATCATCCAGAGAAACAACACAACTGCTCTCAGCAACACGGGGCTCCAAGTGTCATGTTGTGGTGATAATAACCATTCTATATCGATATCTATGATAATAACGACACTCCAGGGTCGCAGAGGAGAAGAACAACAAGAAGAAGGACGCGTTTGGCTTCGTTGTTAGCCAGTGAGCTAACTGTAATAATAGCATCTCATCTAACGTCGGGTCAGGTTAGCTAACGCTAGCTGGTGTTATGCTAGCTCTCTGAAGTTAGCCCGTCTAGCTGCCAGCCGCTGCCTTTGTTTGTGTTTTTCCCACTAAAGCGGCCACTCCGTCCTCCTGACCACATGAGCGTGTCTCTGGTCGTGATCCGCTTGGAGGTGGCAGACCAGTCGAGTTTACCACAAGGCTTCTTTTATTCTGCTGGTGAGTGGTTCTGTTTGGTGTCCTCCTCCTCCTCCTCCTCCCTAGTCTAGCTAGCTGGTTAACACCCAGCTGTTAGCACCCAGCTGTTAGTACCCAGCTGTTAGCACCCAGTGATGTCAGGTTAACCAGCAGCCAGCTGTTAGCACCCAGCTGTTAACCCAGTGATGTCAGGTTAACCAGCAGCCAGCTGTTAGCACCCAGTGATGTCAGGTTAACCAGCAGCCAGCTGTTAGCACCCAGCTGTTGGCACCCAGCTGTTAGCACCCAGCTGTTAGCCAGAACTGTTAACCCAGTGATGTCAGGTTAACCAGTGCACACAGCACCCAGCTGTTAGCCAGGACGCGTCTATTCTTTCCCCACTACATTTCCAGTTCCGCGTTCTGCGATCTGATTGGCCACTGACATTTCTGGTCATGTGACATGTGCGCCCAATCGCGTGACGCGCCCATTTCCACCTCGAACAGCAGCAAACTACCTAACGCCTAGTTTATCACTGGTTAAGCTTAGGCGACTCTTTCGAAGTTGGTTAAGGTTAGAGTTTGGAATCAGGGCTGGCGTTCTATCGCCCTGCTCTAAGACAAACTCTAACCTTAACCAACTTCGAAAGAGTGCCTAAGCTTAACCGGTGGCAGAACTTGCCGTCACACGATTGGCGCGACCAGAAACGTCAGTGGCCAATCAGAGCGCAGAACGCGAACGCGGAACTGGAAATCCGTTGGTAAAAGTATTCAGGCAGCCAGGAGTGTTAACCCAGTGATGTCAGGTTAACCCGCACCCAGCTGTTAGCCAGGACTGTTAACCCAGTGATGTCAGGTTAACCAGCACCCAGCTGTTAGCCAGGACTGTTAACCCAGTGATGGCAGGTTAACCAGTGCACAGCAGCCTCTGTAACGTTACAGACAAACCCTTCTGACACAGTGACTCAGCAGTAGCAACAGCAACAACAACAACACCTTGTTTATGGATAAAGCCAAGTCAATTGTCAATTAAGATAAAAACCTTTTTGTTTATTGGACAAGTAGGACAACTAGAACATGATGCATTGTGTTGTGGCTGAAATGGTCTGTGTGAGTGACAGAGAGAGAGGGAGGGAGGGGCGGGGGGGGCATCTGAACAGTTGTTGGTTTAGTTTGTTCATACAGAAAGCCTCTCTGATTGTGTTGCGCGCCCCGCCCGCAGTGGACGGCATGTCGGAGGAGGTCCTGCTGGAGAACGCCCTGGGCTCCGCCAAGCTCACCCTGAGCGGGAAGACTGAGCCGGAGAGGGCGGCGGTCCTCCACACGCACATCGGGAGCCGGGCCATGGGGGACATGGTCATCGAGACCTTTGAGCCCAACCCAGGTAGGAACTGTTCACTTCTAATCTCCATGTTGATATGTACAGGTATAGATATAGTATCTACAGGTATGTACAGGTATGTACAGATATAGATATAGTATCTACAGATATGTACAGATATAGTATCTACAGGTATGTACAGATATAGATATAGTATCTACAGGTATGTACAGATATAGATATAGTATCTACAGATATGTACAGGTATAGATATAGTATCTACAGGTATGTACAGATATAGTATCTACAGGTATGTACAGGTATAGATATAGTATCTACAGGTATGTACAGGTATAGATATAGTATCTACAGGTATGTACAGGTATAGATATAGTATCTACAGATATGTACAGGTATAGATATAGTATCTACAGATATGTACAGGTATAGATATAGTATCTACAGGTATGTACAGATATAGATATAGTATCTACAGGTATGTACAGATATAGATATAGTATCTACAGGTATGTACAGATATAGTATCTACAGGTATGTACAGATATAGTATCTACAGGTATGTACAGATACAGATATAGTATCTACAGGTATGTACAGATACAGATATAGTATCTACAGGTATGTACAGGTATAGATATAGTATCTACAGGTATGTACAGATATAGATATAGTATGTATAGATATAGTATCTACAGATATGTACAGATACAGATATACAGTAGTATCTGCAGATTATGTACATTACAGTCAGATATAGTATCTACAGATATGTACAGATATAGTATCTACACTTATGTACATTACAGATATAGTATCTACAGATATGTACTGATACTAGGGGGGTGTAACGGTACACAAAAACCACCGTACGGTACGTACCTCGGTTTTGAAGTCACGGTTCGGTACGGGTTTTCGGTACAGTGGGGGACAGTTTGGCTTTCCATGTTCCACTCAGGGGTGATGTAGTGTGCAGTAACTAATTGTACTTGTAGGGCTGTCAACGAATATTCTATATTGTACTGAAACGGTTCGGTACGGAGACGTGTACCTTTACACCCCTAACAGATACAGATATAGTATCTACAGATTATGTACATCTACAGATATAGTATCTAGTATCTACAGATGTGTAACAAGGCCTACAAAGGTTTTTTTTCACCAAAAAGAAAACTATGCTGATTTATTTGTCATGCACCAATTCATTTGGTTTGCAATATATTCAGTTAATCAGTATGAATTTCTCCTGATTTGATGTCTTCAGAGGAATTTAATCTGTGTGTTTTGTTAATTACAGGTCAGGATAATGTGTAAAATAAGTTGGTTTGGTATTTTTAAGTGAAGTGAAGTTGGTTTTATGGTTGTTTTGAAGTCGATTAGAAGTTGAACTAGTTTGTACTGACTGCATGGCGAGTTTGGCGACCTTGTTTCTCAGATAAAAATCTATTGTGTATTTTTCTCCCTCTTCACTTCCTGTTGGCAGTGCGTTGCCGTATCGTGTCCAAAAGGGTTCCCAGCGTGTCGCCACTCAGGCCAGTGGATAGGGCTGGTTAGGCATCGCTACCAGATATCAGTCTTTCTAGGCAAAGTAACTACACTGACTGAAGCTGTGGACAAAATATAGTTCGGTAGGGATGGGAAAATATATCAAAATATAGTTCGGTAGGGACGGGAAAATATATCAAAATATAGTTTGGTAGGGCGACTGGGTGGCGCAGCGGACTAAGCGCTCGTCACCAACGTGAGAGACACTGGTATCGAATCCGGCTGTCGGCGTTGCCTCCGGCTTGGCCGGCCGTCATACTGGCTCAATTGGCAGAGTCAGTGGGAGGGAAGCCGGTGGGTGGTAATCTGGTCGTTGTAAACAGCGACTCCTACAGGTCGGTCAGGGTGCCTGCACAGCGAGGAAGGGAGATGGTGAGGGTAGTGTGAGCCTCCCACACGTTACACCTCACCAATGAGAGTCCGCGCTGGCAGGTGAAAAGATGTGGCTGGCTGACTCTGCATGTATCGGAGGGGACATGTGATAGTATCTATCAACCCTCCCTAGACCGACCAGTGGGGGGCACATGCGAGCAACGACCAGGAAGGGGAGGGGGGAATTGGCATGACTAAATTGGGATGGGAGAAAAAACACAGAAAAACAGGAGGAGAAAAAGTGGATAAAAAAATATATAGTTCGGTAGGGATGTGAAAATATATCAAAATATAGTTCGGTCGGGATGGGAAAATATATCAAAATATAGTTCGGTAGGGATGGGGAAATATATCAATATAGTTCGGTAGGGATGGGAAAATATATCAAAATATAGTTTGGTAGGGATGGGAAAATATATAAAAATATAGTTCGGTAGGGATGGGAAAATATATCAAAATGTAGTTTGGTAGGGATGGGAAAATATATCAAAATGTAGTTCGGTAGGGATGGGAAAATATATCAAAATGTAGTTCGGTAGGGATGGGAAAATATATCAATATATTCTTCTTTTTTTTTTTAATCAATTTCTCCCCATTTTCTATTTTTCTCCCTTCCCCAATTTCGTATCGTCCAATTCTCCCCTCCCCTGTCTCGAACGCTGTTAGGCCATGCCTCCCACAAGCCGGCTGCAATGTGGACGAAGCCTTGCATCACGTGTCCCCTCCGGTACTCGAGGAGGCAGCCGTTGCATCTTTTCACCTGCACAGCGCGATCTCTCAGCGGCGGGGGTCTGCGTGGGAGGGACACGCCGCCCCCGTCGCTTCCTGATTCTACTGCGCAGGCGCACCAACCGACCTGTAGGAGTCGCTGTCCACAACGTCCGATCCCCACCCACCAGCTTCCCACCCCCTAACACTGCCAATTGTATTAGTATGAACGACCAACCAAGCTGGTAGCAACGCCGAGAGCTGGGCTCGAACCCAGCATATCCTGCGTTAGTGGCGAGCGCCTTGCCTACTGCGCCACCTAGCCGCCCTTATCAAAAACACTTTCATAAGCTCTCTTGTCACCCAGTGATTACACCGTGTGTACAGCAGAGGATACAGTCATCATCTTATATGGAATGAATTTGCTTGATGTAACGTTATGTCAGCTTCTTTGAAAATCGATCGTATCATGTATCAAATTGCGAACCCCATAATACATCATATCATATGGTATTGAATTGTATTGAGGTGGTAACCACATCGTCCCATCCCTAGAGTTCAGATATATGGGTGCGGCTGGGTAGTGTAGAGCAGTGGTTCTCAACTGGTCGAGCCTCGGGACCCAACATTTTCCTTAGTCATTAAGTCGCGACCCAAATTTCTTAACCACTATGATTTTCTATTTTTTTTTGCAGTAATACACAATCTTTCATGCATTGTTAAAAACATGAAAAGTGCAACTAGGGCTAAAAACCCAATGAAATAAAATAATAATAAATAATATATGCTTCTTAGCAGATTTATTAGCTTAACATAACAGACCTAAGTTTGGGGGAACTAATGGGATAACTGGGGTTGCAACAAAAGTGCAACTAAGGGCTAAAAACACAATGAAATAAAATAATAATAAATAATATATCCTTCTTAGCAGTCTGGGGTGATGGTAGACAAAGCAACTCTGAGGTCATGCTCAATGTCCAATCTGTTCCTCTGCTTTGTCTTAAGCCACTTCCACAAAGATAGGTAGCAAAAAAAATTATATAAAAAAAAAAAAACATTTATTTTATTTATTTTTTTACACACACATCCGCGACCCACCCGCGACCCACTTTTGGGTCGCGACCCACCAGTTGAGAAACACTGGTGTAGAGGTCTAAGCACTCCTACCACCACAGAGACCCGGGTACCTCAGACCTGGTCAGATGTCTCTACGAACACAACTGGCTGTGATCACTGGTAGGAAGCTGGTGGGGTATGACTGAGTCCTACTACTACTACTACTGCCTGTTCAGCAGGGAGGGGATCTGGGGGAGATCTGTGAACCTCCGCACGTGAAACGTTCTCCCAGTGAAACTCCTCGCTGTCAGGTGAAAAGAAGCGGCTGGCGACTCCACATGTATCGGAGGAGGTAGTCTACACCCTCCCCAGACCAACAGAGGAGACATGTGGTAGTCTACACCCTCCCCAGACCAACAGAGGAGACATGTGGTAGTCTACACCCTACCCAGACCAACAGAGGAGACATGTGGTAGTCTACACCCTCCCCAGACCGACAGAGGAGACATGTGGTAGTCTACACCCTCCCCAGACCAACAGAGGAGACATGTGGTAGTCTACACCCTCCCCAGACCAACAGAGGAGACATGTGGTAGTCTACACCCTCCCCAGACCAACAGAGAAGACATGTGGTAGTCTACACCCTACCCAGACCAACAGAGGAGACATGTGGTAGTCTACACCCTCCCCAGACCAACAGAGGAGACATGTGGTAGTCTACACCCTCCCCAGACCAACAGAGGAGACATGTGGTAGTCTACACCCTACCCAGACCAACAGAGGAGACATGTGGTAGTCTACACCCTCCCCAGACTGACAGAGGAGGCATGTGGTAGTCTACACCCTCCCCAGACCAACAGAGAAGACATGTGGTAGTCTACACCCTACCCAGACCAACAGAGAAGACATGTGGTAGTCTACACCCTACCCAGACCAACAGAGGAGACATGTGGTAGTCTACACCCTCCCCAGACCAACAGAGGAGACATGTGGTAGTCTACACCCTCCCCAGACTGACAGAGGAGGCATGTGGTAGTCTACACCCTCCCCAGACCAACAGAGAAGACATGTGGTAGTCTACACCCTCCCCAGACCGACAGAGGAGACATGTGGTAGTCTACACCCTACCCAGACCGACAGAGGAGACATGTGGTAGTCTACACCCTCCCCAGACCAACAGAGGAGACATGTGGTAGTCTACACCCTCCCCAGACTGACAGAGGAGGCATGTGGTAGTCTACACCCTCCCCAGACCAACAGAGAAGACATGTGGTAGTCTACACCCTCCCCAGACCGACAGAGGAGACATGTGGTAGTCTACACCCTACCCAGACCGACAGAGGAGACATGTGGTAGTCTACACCCTCCCAGTCTACTAACCCTAATCCTCAATCTCAAACTAGTTCTTTACTGAAACCTGCTACATCGGGCTGGGTGATATGGCCTAAAAATAAAATCTCAGATTGTTTCACACCACATCCGATTTACGTTTTTTTTTTTTTTTTTTACTTTGACCAGTCAGCTGGTTCTTTTCGCGTTTATCGCTTTTTCTGGTCAAGTATGACCGACAGAAACAGGTTGAATGGGGGTATAGATGGGGGGAAAGACACTCTGAGAAAATACGGCTCCGGGAGTCGAACTCGCTACCCCAGATCCGTGACGCGCACGGTTGTCCCCGACGCCGAAATAGCGTTCGAGGTACGTGGTGAGCTACTGGAGCTCCCCCCGATTTACGTTTTTAATAGATTTTTTTTCTCTTAAAACTAGAAACGCCAAGGAAATCATTCAAATAAGCTTTGTTTTTATTTGACACAAATGATCAAACCAAGATGAATTTCCCAATAATATATGAATATATATATATATATATGTAAAAGGTTACTCTTGATCAAACGGAGATGAATGTCCCAATAATAGCGCAATAACTTGCTTTTTCACCAAACTTCACTTAAAACAAATAAAAGGTGCCTCTTGATCATCAAACAAGAATGAATTTCCCTATTGGGATTAATAAAGTGCAAATCTAACTTTCACCAAACATCACTTTTTTGTTTTGAAAATCGTCCTAAATCATTCATTCGAATTAACCGCCCAGCCCTACTACATGTATGAAAGCACTGAACTTCCCGCATGTTGACCGTAGATAAAGACGGGGCCGAGGAGACGGGCAGCTCGGCGGAGGAGAGCGGCGACGCGACCGAAGCGGACAGTAAGGAGGACAGTAAGGAGGACAGTAAGGAGGACACCGAGGACCCGGGGGACCCGGGGGACCCGGGGGACACGGGCACAGAGACCGGCACAGAGACCGGCACGGCACCAGACTCTCCCTCCAAGCAGCTCCCGGACCAGATCGCCTTCTTCAGCGGGAACCCCTCGGTGGAGATAGTGCACGGCATCATGCACCTCTACAAGACCAAGTGAGTCCCTCCAAAGATAAATGTATATTTGTACCGTGCGAGCATGTGCAAACGGGAACGGGACACACATCTGTGCAATAGCACACACCACCAAAGTCACTGGCCCACTGTGTGCGTGTGTGTGTATCTGCGTGTGCAAACGGGAATGGGACACAGACATTTGAACTATTAATTAAGTGATTAATGCCTACTGTGGCAAGTTGTAGCCAACAACTAGGCCTAATAAGAAAGGCAGTGACATTGAACAAAAATGAGACACTGGCCATTACCACCAGGGCCATCAGTAGAGGGCGGAGCTAGTGTTGCTCTTCTAGAAAAATAATCCTTTCAGGGTTGCCTATTAACACTTTAGTTGCCAAAGGACGAGTTTAGGCGTCCTTCCCCGCCATGCTCAAGTTGCCGAAGATGCCGTAACTCGTCTTTGATATCAATATTTAAAAAATCTGTGATCGGAATCATATTTTCCATCCGCAGCCTTCACACACAGTTCAGAGCTCCTCTCAATCCTCTAGCGGTTCAAGAGCGCCATCTGGTGGCCGATCGGCAGAAGCGCCAAACAGGAAGTGATGTGGCTGAAGTGCTGATCACCCATATTACTTCCGGCCACCCTCTATAGCTCCCGCGACTCCATCTCGACACAATACATAGCGATCCGTTGCCAATAACTCGATAAACAACATGATTTGGACGTATATACCATTATACAACCTGGAAATGGACCGGGTATTTTTACATCCCATAATGGAAAACTGTCTACCCCACGCTGATCGCCCAACGGCCCGCGGAGACTGGGGTGAGTTTTAGCGTGTAATATTTCCGTGTTCGATACTAACTGATCTGATGAACATATGTCCCACATTAGATGAATCATCTAACGCTGCCCACGGAATTATAAACGCCCCCTCGCCCATCCGGTCAACATCAGATAACGTGTAGTAACTTCCAGAAGTACTTCCAGTTGGAATTTTTTATATTGCGCTGATTGCTATCAAACTGTATTTCATCATCAATATAATGCATTTGGGGCTATAAATCACGTTCTGGAGAAAGCTGCAGAAAGAGATGAAAACATACTTATACTTTAGATCATATTTTAGTATGAATATGTGAATGAAAAAGTTTAACGTTGCTACACCCTGAACAATATATATATGACCTTGAATGGGCCCTAATAATGGCAATCTAGCAATAGTTTTTAAAAAGTTATAGCCCTGCAAAGAAGGGGAACTTCTCCATGTTAAATAGAGCTGGCAACGGGTGGTATATCATGAATTTAGCCTTAGGCAATCAAAGTGTTAAAATACTGTACACCTCCAGTACAGAAACATTGTTTATGAGTTTGCGTGTCAGGTAGACGGACCATTGATTGACAGTCGCGTCTGCCAATTACGCCACACCGCTTGCACTCCGGCCGTCCGGCGCTGCAGCTGGACCTATTGCCCACCTCTGCTGTTCATAACGCTAGCCAAGTTAGCTGTACACACAGATACACAGTGGGCCAGTTACTTTGGTGTAGGGGTGTAACAATGCATCGCAATGCATCGATCCTAAGGGGAAAATTCAACTGCATCGATTTGAAAATGTTAGAATCGATTATCGCAATTTTAATGTGTACACAGTGTTGCTATTCTCATGTCAGTTACAGCCAACACACCGACATACGCTACTGCATCAACGTTATGATTAACAAAGCAAGGCATTAGTTTTGTTGCATTAACGTTATATTAGTATTGCTATCGATACATCTAGGTGTTCTCAAATCTATTGCTATTGGTAAGACTAGAATATTACATTAACTTAATGTTACTTGTGTCTCAGAAAACGCTCGCATATCGCAATGGCGGCCTCTCGGGAAGTAAAAGAGAAAATGAGAGCTTCCGATTGGTCATTTCCTTTATTTTTCTTCTTGAAACCAGTCACGTCACTCTACTGTGATTGGACCGTTGGCTTGAGTGCAATGTTGAACTTGTAGTTTTTTTTAACGATTATAGCGGAGAAAAAATCTTGAGTGCGAGTAATTGATTTTTCCGTTTCGCACACACATATTTCTAGGGGCGAGCAATATGGTCGCACTGTAGAGCCCTGTAGAAATGTCCCTGTATCTGGGCAGGTGGCTGGTGTTAAAGCCCCGACCACATCCTAGATCGAGGCGTTTATCCTCCCATCATGGAATGCTACGGTATATCGTCTCTATATAGAATAGAAACCTACCCATCGCAGCAGCCTGTGAACGACAGACTTGGTCACCATGACGACACTTCCCTCCCTGTTTGCCCGGTTGCAGCAACATGACGTCGCTGACGGAGGACGTGCGGCGCAGCGCCATGCTCTGCATCCTCACCGTGCCCGCCACCATGACCAGCCACGACCTCATGAGGTTCGTGGCGCCCTTCAACGACGTCATGGAGCACATGAAGATCATCCGCGACTCCACGCCCAACCAGTACATGGTGCTGATCAAGTTCCGCGCGCAGGTGAGCTCTCGTTTTACAATTGGTTGATTGAAAACTTTATTAACAGATTGCGCAGAATGGGGTACAACATACAGTACGGCTCAATACACACAATTGTTAATAAGGGGATGCAGACCAGAGAAAGACTTTCGTCTCGTTTACATCAGGGTCCCCCATTTTCAATTAATCATAACATTTATGACATACAGATAGACAGTACTGTTACATCCAGACATTTATTACATACAAGATATACAAATATACAGTACAGTAAAATATATACATTCGAGGGGGAAGAAACTGTACATTGGAGGGGGTTGGACATTTACGGGGGCCAGTTTCGAATTGCAGCCTCCCGTAGGTGCTCTTTGAGGGCGGTTTTGAAGGAGGGTAGGGATTCACATTATTTTACGGCTGTGGGCGGGGCGTTCCACATTGATGTGGCGTAATTCTCTCATCCGAGACTCCACCCCCAACCAGTAGATGGTGCTGCTGATCAAGTTCAGCGCTCAGGTGAGCTCGTCTGATTCACGCTCTGCCGTTTGTTTCCGCCTCTCCCTGGACTACAGTGGCAATTATCTTAGCTCGTCTGTGTTCTTATTTAAATTTTTATTTACTTAGTTGTACTTATTTTTATTGCACATACCGCAGACGGTTGTATATAAATACCTGCTTCTTTATTCTGTAAATTGTTGCTTGTTTATTCCTCTGTGCTGTGGAGCAAACGGGGAGTAAGAATCCCATTGTACTCGCAAATAATGGCAAATAAATATAATATAATATAATATAAAAATAAATAATCTGAAGCAGACAGTGGCTCGTAGAGCGGTCGTCTGGTAATCTGAAGGTTCCCGGTTCGATTCCCGCTCCTCCCAGACGACGGCGTGTCGATATGTCCTTGAGAGAGACACTTAACCCCCTAACTGCTCCCTCGATGAGCAGGTCGGCACCTTGCACGGTCGCCTCCGCCGTCGGTGTGTGAACGTGTGAGTGGGTGTGTGAGTGAACGGGTAAAAATGTGAGGAACAAACTGTAAAGAGCTTTGGATAAAAGCTGTTATACCGTTTACATCCCTAAGTCTCTGTCCTCCTCTTCCTCCATCCGGACGGACAGGCGGACGCGGACAGTTTCTACACGGCGTGTAACGGTCGCCAGTTCAACTCCATCGAGGACGCCGTGTGCCAGCTGGTCTACGTGGAGCGAGCCGAGGTCATAAAGTCTGGCGCGGTACGTCTGCTCCTCCTTCCTCCTTCATGCACGTGTCCTAATAAACTAACCTCCACTGTAGCACTCAACACTTTGATGAACATTGTTACTCAGCTGATAGAGTTGTGCCCTTCCTTCCTGATGACTTGTCGTACAGAACCTGTAAGTCGCTTTGGATAAAAGCGTTTCAGCTAAATGACTAAATGTAAATGTATAGTATTTATCCATTATGTTTTGTAATCTCTCTCCTTTGCTTCCTCCCTGCTCCTCCTCTCCTCCTCCCTCCTCTCCCCCCCCTGCCCTCCTCCCCCCCCCCCCCCCCCCCCCTGCCCCCCCTCTCAGGGAGCCAGTCTTCCTGTGATGGAGCTGACGGAGCTCCCTAAGTGCACCGTGTGTCTGGAGAGGATGGACGAGTCGGTGAACGGAGTCCTGACCACCCTGTGTAACCACAGCTTCCACAGCCAGTGTCTGCAGCGCTGGGACGACGCCTCGTGAGTTAGAGAGCACACACACACACACATGCTGGGACGACGCCTCGTGAGTTAGAGAGCACACACACACCTGCTGGGACGACACCTCGTGAGTTAGAGAGCACACACACACACGCACACATGCACGCGCACGCATTGAATTATATACAACGGACACTATTGAATTATATAAAACAACAGACAGAAAACGCTTTAATTATATAAAACAGACTGAAAACACTATTTAATTATATAAAACAGACAGAAAACACCATTGAATTATATAAAACAGACAGACACTATTGAATTATATAAAACAGACAGAAAACACGATTGAATTATATAAAACGGACACAATACACTATTGAATTATATAAAACAACAGACACAATACACTATTGAATTATATAAAACGGACACAATACACTATTGAATTATATAAAACGGACAGAATACACTATTGAATTATATAAAACAGACAGAATACACTATTGAATTATATAAAACGGACACAATACACTATTGAATTATATAAAACGGACAGAATACACTATTGAATTATATAAAACAGACAGAATACACTATTGAATTATATAAAACAGACACAATACACTTGAATTATATAAAACAGACACAATACACTATTGAATTATATAATCATGATTACCTGACTTGTTTATTTTTAAACATAGTTTTCCTATCATCTTCTTTTTTTTATTAAGATAAGATAAGATATTCCTTTATTGATCTCTTGGGGAAATTCAGCATGGGGGAGGGAAGGTACAGGTATGGGCAGGGTAATAGTAGAAAGACATAAATATGGGCAATCATATATATGTATATATATATATATATATTATATGTCTGTTTAAAAAATAATAAAAAAATAAA